>NW_005434635.1:313341-325816 GCF_000315625.1 Guillardia theta CCMP2712
TCTCCTCCTCCTCCTCCTCCTCCTCCTCCTCCTCCTCCTCCTCCTCCTCCTCCTCTCCTCTCTGCCTCCTGCTCTACCTTCGCTTCAACGGCTCATAGTAGATCCGGGGCTCGTGCAGCGTCGGAGCTGAGCCACAGGTGGGGTCGGAGCAGGCGACTCTTCCTCCTGCCAGCCAGACGTCAGTAGCCTTAGGCAGATGGAGGAGGCGAACCGAGAGGAGAGTGCGAGCCTGCCGAGACGGGGACGCCGGAAAACCAGCTGAGAGCGACGTGAGGAAGGAGGAGAGGAGAGAAGGGAGAGAAGGGGAGGAAGTAAAGAAGTAAGGAGTAGAAAGAGGAGATTGAGGAGGACGAGGAGGCAACTTAGCAGGAAGAGGAGGAGGAAGAGGGCGGGAAAGGGGAGGGCGGGCAAGGATGAGGGCAAGGACAAGGAGGACGAGAAGACAGCGGGTAGAGCGCCGCACCTTCGGAACAGGTCCCCGTGGTTCTTTACAGCTGCCTTCCTCTCTCCCAGCTGAGGGGCAGAGCTGAGAAAAGGTCAGGACCTCTTCAAACTCGAGGAGCTGGGAACCTGCAGGTCGGAGGGTTCAAACACTCCACCACAGCCCCACCTGCCGCATGAGGAGGAGGAAGAATCGGGGACCCTGCAGTGACGTCAACGACCCTCTCCTCTCTCTGCTGCTGCTGCTGCCGCTGCTGCTGCTGCTGCTGCTGCTGCTGCTGCTACATCGCTACTAGGCTCCTCCACCTTTCTCACCAGCAAAGGGGCTGTAGAATCGCTGCTCCTCTTCTTCCCTCTTCAAATATGGCCTGCAAGAATAGGTCAGCTTTCAACCCCTTCCTCCCCTACTCCCCTCCCACTTTCCCCGTCCCTTCCCCTCTCCACTTACTCATGCAGCGTGAGATCTGATCCACATGTCGGATCATCGTCCCCACATCGAGTTGCTCCTCCTGCTCACGAGCTTACTGGAGTTTTTCATCTCCTCCTCCTCCTCTTCCTCCTCCTCTTCCTCCTCCTCTTCCTCCTCCTCTTCCTCCTCCCACCCTAACAACCTGAATGTTTCCACCGCAGATCTCTGCACCCAAAATCAGAAGAAACACAATTCAACTTCCACTCTGTGGTTTCATCTTTCCCTTTTCCATCCTGGCATCCCGCTGTACTCCCTCCTCTTCCCTCCCCTTTCCTCGCTTCCTCTGTCTTCTTGCCCTCCCTTCCTCTCCCCTCCTTCTCTTCCCATACCTCCATGTGACATTTGGAACGAGAAGGACAGACATCACGTCATCGAAGATCCGCTGGACCTGAACAAGAATGTCAGATGCCCTCTTATCCCCTCCCGCGCTCCATCTTCCCCCCCCCTTTCCCGTCCCTCCTTCTTCTTCCTTCCTCCCTGTTCCCTCTGCCTAACTCTTTCACCTCCCACTTCCCCCACTTCCCCCACTTCCCATCCTCCTTCACTCCTCATTCCCTCCCTCCCATCTTGCCCCCTGCGCTGCGCTGCGAGCGCTGCGCTGCGCTGCGCTGCCCTTCCCTCCCACTTCGCTCCTCCTACCTCCTGCCAGTTCCTCCTCTGCGATCGTCCGCCGACAGCAGGAGCGATAATATCCTTCGGCTGCTCTCCCGTCATTGCCATATCCCTCCAGCAACCCCCCAGTTGTAGGTTACCTGGGTGAAGAGGCGATCTGCCAGACTTCTGTTGTAGTAGTCGCCCATCTTGTCCTCAGCTTCGTCGACCGCTTCCGCCCTGTCACAGCTCTCAGCACCAGCACGGTTTGTCTCTGCTCCTGCTGCTGCTCCTTCTTCTGCTCCTACACCTCCTTGCTTCTTCTTCTTTCTGACCTTCTTAACCACCCTCTCTCTCAGCTCCTTCTCCTGTTCCACCATCCCATCCCTTTCACTTCCCCTCCTCCACCTCCGCCTGTTCATGCTCTTACCCCATCCGCAGGCGCCTCTCCTCCTCCTCCTCCTCTTGCTCCTTGATCTCTTCGGGGCTTGGCGGAGGGACAGCCATAAGAGGCCTTGAAGCGACAAGTCAATGTTGCTGTCCCTCACAGGAAAACGGGGCATGTATGCTGAAGGAGCAGAAGGACATTCGAGGAGGCGGAGCAGCCGCAGGAGATCAATAGAGAAGGAGGAGGGGCAGAAAGTGAAGGAGAGCAGTTTGAAAAAGGCGAGGAAAAGTTGAGGGAAGGTTGGGAGGGGAATGAGAGGGAAGACACAGCAGAATCGAGCACGAATGTTGAGGAGCGGCGGCAGAGGAGGAGGAGGAGAAGGATAAGGAGGAGGAGAGAGAGAGGGAGGAGGAGGAGGAGGAGGAGGAGGAGAGAGAGAGAGAGAGAGAGAGAGAGAGAGAGAGAGAGAGAGAGAGAGAGAGAGAGAGAGAGGAGGAGCAGGAGCAGGAGGAGGAGGAGGATAGACTCGAGCCAGACCTGCTGTAAACTCCGGCAGGCATCCCCGCCCTCCTTCCTTGGGCGCACATGTCAAACATGGACCCTGGGTCACTTGTCATGTGAAGTCGCATCTCGAAGCCCCCTTTGCATCACCGAAGGCATCAGCGATCCCCGGGATGGCGCAGAGGAAAGAGTCTTTCCTGCCCTCGTTCGTTGAGATGGAGTTCTGCCGCAGCGCTATCACCACCACCACCTCCTCTTCCACCTCAAACATTTCCTCTCCCGGCATCCCATCTCTCCTCCATCCACCGAAGCCCTCTCCTTCCCGCCCTCTCTTTACCCCATCCATCTATACCCTTGACCTCCCCTCCGTCATCCCCCTCCCGCCGTCCCCACTCCAACTCCACAACAACCGCCATAATCTCCTCCTACACCACCTTCAAACCTCCCCGAGCTTGCAGGGAGGATGCTTGCAGCCCGCGCTTCAGGCGGTAGAGCCCTTCCTGCATGCCATGTCAGTCAAGGACCCTCCTTCTCTCCATTCCTCTCCCTATCTACAACTACCAGCGCCTCTACCTGATGCTGCTTTCCCTGCTCCCCACAAACAATCCATTCTCAATACTCCCTGTACTGCTGCTCCTGCTCCTGCTCCTATCACCAACCTTGAGGCGCTTGACCTTCTCCGCTGCACGTCGCTCGAAGGAGGCAACCGGACTTGACTACAGCATGGCCAAGAGGGGTCAGGCGAAGGAACGACAGGAGGAGCAGGAGCAGGAGCAGGAGCAGGAGCAGGAGCAGGAGCAGGAGCAGGTGCAGGTGCAAGAGGAGAGGGAGCTTTGGGAAGGAGCAGTAGAAACAGATTTCTATGCTCACCCCCTCGAACGGAAAATTGCCGACCCATCGGTTCGCCTGGCAGGAAGGGATCAGGTCGACCGCCCCCATACTCTCTTGATAACCCACATCCAGTCCTGTCTCCTCGTGGATGACGCTGGTTGCCGCTATCGGCGCCGCTTGCTGCCATGACTTGGAGGCGGTGATAGCCAGGAGCAACAGCAACACACAGCATGCGATCGCAGCTGATAGACTCTGTAAGGTAGGACGACGATCACTCAAGGCGATGACTCTCACCTTTCGGCCTCGTGCCAATGCCGGCCATCATGATATTTTCTCTGTAAGCCATTCCTTCTCCGATGCTGCTCTGTCCGATGAACTGCTCCACTCCCACTGCCTGCTATCCCGGGTGCTCACACCACCATCTGCTCGTATGCAGCGTCAGAACTAGACATGCAAGACATGCTCTAGCGATCTAAGGTCACCATACTCCTTGCCTCTCCTCTCTCACTGCGCCTTCCCCTCTCTCTCCATCCAATCTTATCGCTCAAGGTATCAGCATTGTCTCTTCCGAAAGAACCCTCCTCCCCACACCGCCCCATCGTAACCTTGAGATTCGGTTTTAGTGTGAGTGACCGCCGGACTTCTCGGCCCGGTCCGGCGCGGTACCCGGTGTAGTGGTTGGCCTGGCAAATCGAACTGAGTTTTCGGGTCGGCCCGTCTTATCCCGGGGCCGGGGGCAGGAGTAAAGATTTTAGTCATCGGTGTAGCAGTGACGCCAGGTTTTAGTCAATCCCGAGGTATTTGTAGGGGAAGAGGCCCATGTGATCGCTGCCTGTCATGAGTTTGGATTATATCTGATGAGGCGGACTTGGTTCTTGCGACTCTTTAGTTAACAGATCCCTGGCTACTGGCCCCCCCAGACTGCGAAAGTAAGTGTTTTCGAAGTTTGTGAGCTTAGCGAAGAGTCGCTTTCCCGTCTCCTCGGTTCCTGAGATCTTGAAAACAGTCTTCTTGGGATCTATAGCTTGTACATGTCGATTCCTGCTGACAGGCAACCTTGTAGTAAACAATCCAGAAAGAATCTGCAGGTACGTTTTCTCACTTGCTACGGGATATGCTGACATCTGTTACATTCGATACCCTACCCTTCCTGTTCACGGAGCATGGCCGTTTTCCAGGAGGTAGGGTTGGGGTACCTCATGCGTCCTTCTATCGCAGCCTGAGATGTACTGGGTGAAGGATCCAGGATATTTATTAGGAGGGGACTTATGGATTGAGAGAGGTGGGGGGTTGGAGAATCGTTGGGATAAGAATACAGTGTGAGACAAGGGTAGTGCTAGATAACACCTGTCATCACGGGTGGTAGATATCGGCAAAGGGAAAGGGTGAGGTACCAAAAGGGGAAACTGAGGGTGGGGGTTGAGGAACAATTCATGTAAGGGTGGGTAACTGAAAGCTGATCGCTGGTGGGGTTCACGTACCCAGGGGTAAAACATTTGAGGGTGGGGTAGTACTTTTGGTGGGTGTGACTTGTTGAGCACAGCAAGGTTCCTCGAGGGTAGGGTACTTTTGAAGGAGTATTGAATGGGTAGTAAGGATGCCTGAAGTTCTTTCACCGGTGGTTCGGCTTTTAGAAGGGGTAGGGTGATCTGGTGGGGCAAAGACTTACAGGGGTAAAAAAACTCTAATTGTCCGGGTGGGGGGTCACTGGAACGGAGTCAGTGGTAGGGTACCTCAAAAGGGATGTGTTCGTGAAAGGCTATACATAAGGGCATACCCATTGAGAGCTAATGACACATATATAAAATTTGTAACCATAGCACCCCATCCTCTGACATGATCGACCTGAGGAATCCCAATGGGGGTGCTATCTAGGGTACGTAGGGTAGTAAATGGATGGCCGGGGTGGTAAAAAGGATAGCGAACAGGGGCAACATGTTGACTGTGGAGAGAGGGGGAGGGAGAGGGAGGATAGTCCAAGAGGACGCAGCTATCATGATTTAGGAGAGGCTGAGATGAATCAGAGATGAGTTGCCTACCAGACATTGCTTCTGGTACGAGCATAACTGCAGCCAACAGGGAAACTTTCCGATTTTGCTTTCGAACAGACTAATCCTGGTTGTTTTGGCTTGTTCATAAGGTTGCAAAGGAAGATGCAGTTGTATTTATAGCACGAAGATGAGATTTCGACATATGTTCAATAGCTCTGTCGTCTCAGTAGACCATCGAAGTTTATACAAGATTTCGTTTCGAGTTCTTTGCGGTTTGTTCATTTAACCGTCACGCGGTTTTGCAGCGATTTGTAAAATTATAGCTTGTTCTTTAGTATTATCAGAATTTAGTGTCTTATTTATGCAGATTACCTCTGAAAGCTCAAGTTGTGAACCTTGTTCAATTTTGCATGGGCATGTCGGGTTTATAGTTAGCTCAACCAGTACCAAATCCATTTCATAGCTCAGTCTGCCGAACCTTGTAACAAGATACTTGCCACCTTTCTACCATCTGTTTAAATCTGGCTTCTGACACCTCTTGTTAAAATCAGAAGGATACAAGGTCAGGAGAAAGACACCAAAACAAGCGTACAGGGCGTGCACAAACACTTTGGAGATCTTTGTCGATTAGAATGCAGCAAGCACTTGGTAGGCAAGCTGGAAGCTCAGACACCATCGTTCTGCGCATTAGCACATCAGAGATCAGGCGTGAAGGCCCTGCAAGACTCACGGACGAGGATGACGCCAAGAGGTTCTGCGGAGCTCGTGGGTGGAGGGAGAGGCTGACTTGTACGGAAGGCGTCTGGGATTGTACCTCAAGACGAACAAGAGCAGGAGGTTCTCGAACATCGAGTGCTCGGACGGGATGAGAGGTGAGGGAACGTGCGCTTGTGCCTTCGGTGTTGACGAGGCTTGCGCAGGCCTCTCCTTCAGCCCTGTGAGGAGGAATAAGCCGCCACCCATAAGCTCGCAGAAGCTTTTCTTGGAGGCAACGACGGATAGCGAGGAGGACACGGATACTGAGGATCAGGATGGGCTTCTCCAACGAGGGAGAGAGGTGTGTAGAGGAGAGTGGACATGTTTCGCTGCTCACGCTTGAGACAGCAGGGTCGATCGATGCGGAACCACTCGATCCACGACTTCAGGAGCATGTACTGCTCGAGCCCCATGGGTTTTGCGCGAGGGGAGCGACCAAACAAGACCAAGATTCCAGGTGAGGACGGAGGAGGATGGTGGGATGCAAGCTGACCCTCGCTGTCAGAGTGCGAGGAGGAATCGGACATGTTCATGAGCAAGCGACGGGTGCTGGATGGGGGGGAAGGAAAGACCATCCCGATGCCCATGAACGACGTGACAGTGTTGATGCAAAACTTCGAGGCCCTTGGATAACTTGTACATTACCATCTTGTTGATTCACCCCCCCTCTCTTGTAATTAAAGAAACTTAAAACTTCTGGCCCGAGCCGTCGAGAGGAGGGTCAGTCCCATGGGAGAAAGTCGCAGGTCCGTACTTGCTGGAGCATCCTGTGAGACGCGGCAAGCAGGAGAAACTCGGAAAGGGAGGAGGGTAGGAAGGCAGAACAAGAGGAGAGCAGGGACAAGAACAGGAGGAGGAGGAGGCAGTGAGCAAAGTGGGTGGCAGGGAGACAGCGAATGGGAGCGAGTTGTGCAACCTTAGTTGGCGGCCTTGTGTCCCTTGAACCGTAGCATCCGCCATCGCATCTCAGCAGGTTTCTGAAACTCAACTCAACCATCAAGAGGCGGAGGAGGCAGGTGGGCTCCTACCCGATGCCTTGGATGCTGTTGATTCCTCCGAAGGCCTAGCAGACAGAAGTGAGAAAAAGCTGGAGCATGTCAATCGCGCTCTTACGTCATCCTCCGCGTTCTTCGATCTGTTGTCCTTGCCCTTGGTGGAGGTGGAAGGAGTGACGACTCTCTTGGCAGGGGCCTTGGTGGTGATCCTCTTGTTAGGGAAGACGTCAGAGAGCACAAGGAGGAGGGAGGAGGGAGGAGGGAGGAGGGAGGAGGGAGGAGGGAGGAGGGAGGAGGGAGGAGGGAGGAGGGAGAGGAGAACGGGGAGGGACTTTCGTCTCACTTCAGGCGGACGGCCTTGAGACTTATTGAGGTTTTCTTGAGGAGCAATTTCTTGAGACAGGACCAGTCAGATACGAAGATACACGTCATCTCAAGCAAGATCATTAGGATCTAGCTATGATCATAATGGAGACGGAAAGGAGAGAAGGAGAAGGGGGGAGGGGAAGGGAAGAAAGAAAGGAGGGAGGGCAACAAGAAGAAAGGAAGAACATGAAACATGCCGAAGTCACCTGTCTGATCATCGAGCGCTTTAATCGCGTTGCTCAAGACTCCCTTGGTATACGCCACGTGAACTCTCGTTCCATCACGTTCAGTCCGAACCCTTGAAAGTAACGTGCAAGTCAGGCAAAACTCCTCGAACTCTTCAACAACAACAACACCATCCTTAGTATCATCACTATAAACATCACCCTCAGCGGCAACAATGCATTATCAGTGGCCTCCTCCCGTCACATACCCGACTCCATGCATGACATCTTCTTCCCAGTCTCCTTCATATGCAGTGCCGTCCTGGAGGGAGTGTAAGGGAGGACGTCAATGAAATACTCCATAACAACATGGTATCTAGATCCGACAAAGTAGTTGAGGCAGACAAAGGACAAGGACTTCGACAGTCAACATGGCGCAAAACAAGGAAGGGAGGGCGTCATTGTTCATTTCCTTCCTTACCGTCCACGTGAAGATTCCTTTCCCGTGTTTCTTGCCATTGAGATATTCGCCGGTGTAGGAGCCATTAGCTCCCGAGTACTTCCCGATGCCTGAAGCTTCATCAGCAGTCGTGTTGGACAGAGCAAGCAACGTATCACCGTGCTTCTGGTTGTTCTTGAACTCTCCTGCGTATCTCCTTCCATCAGCACAAGTGTAGATCCCTTGGCCGTGGATCTGCCCTTGCCAGAAGTCTCCCTCGTACCTTCACACTAACTCATCAGTTGAGGCGGTCGCTGACCTCTAGCTCTCTTACTTGTTCCCGTTGGCAAACGACTGCACTCCCTTGCCATGCCTCAGTCCATTATAGTACATGCCCGTGTACCGGTCGCCCTTCTCAAACACCTTTGAAAGCAGCAGCTCAGTCACCTCTACTCGCTCCTCCCCGCCACGTCACACCTGCGTTCCGTTGCCTTGCATCTTCCCTTCATACCACTGGATCCAATCTAGTCAGCCTTCCTCCAGAGGCAGCAGGGACGAGTCTACCTCCCCTTCATACCAAGTCCCGTTCACCTCTATGAACTTGCCCTTGCCATGCATCTTCCCGTCTTTCCACTCGCCCTCATATTTCCCGCCATCCGGCCAGACGTACTCTCTGAACTTACTGTCTTTGTTGCCGTCCTTGTCCTTCTTCCCTCCGCCCGAGAGAAGCTTTTTCATCGCAAGGTCTTCAATTCAGCTCTAGCGAGATCGCACTGCCTTCAGCGCATGCGTCTTGAGCCTGCTGCGCAAGGTCACCCTCCTCCACATGGCGGCGAGCAGCGCAGAGAGTCGGGGGGCTACGGCATGAAAGGCTAGGAAGGTGTATTCTTCTGTCACTGGGACCATTTCACTGAAGAGCGTCAAGCTATCACTGACAAGTCTAGCGGACGTGCTGCTCTGCTTCCTGTTTTTCTCATCTGAGGACCAACTCGAACGTAAGACCATGTTCCTGTCGTCCTGCATGCAGACGCTCTCCTTCTCCTCTCTACTCATCCCTTCCTGGTCATCCTCCCCCCCTTCTCCCTTCCCATTCCCCCGATATCCCAAGCTCCCCCATTGACGCCTGGGTGATGCTGACGAATGTCCACCACCCATCGGTGACCCATCTGAAGTGGAGGTAGGGGGTTCAAAGAAAAAGGTCAAAACGAGCACCCCTTGACAGCTACAGTCAGTGGTGGACCCTTCCTACATACACTCTTGGAAACTCACTGACTCACCAGTAGCTAGGTACTGGCTATTGTAAGAGTAGAGCGATAGGCAGATCTCTGTTGCGATACGAACCATTCTTGTTGGAGCCAGACACGGGGAGAAGAAACGAGGCCCAGTGTAGACACAAGAGTAGCAGACAGGTCTTCCTCCTCCTCCTCCTCTTTCTCAACCATTCCATCACTCCGTTATGCTCATTGAAATGAATATGTGAACGAATGCACTGCATGAAGTTGTTCTCTTTCCCGTCTCTTGCTACAACCATCTTCACAGGGAAATCCTTTCAGCAGTTCGTCGCTGCAGCATCATAACTATCACGCTCTACAGGTCATCATCGCGGGACCATCCAGCCGCGTTTGCCTTTGACTCCCAATCCATCGCAAGCATCTGTTCCCTTGGGATCAACCACCCAGCAATAACCACACAAGCATACCTCTTTGTCATCGAACATGTCCTTTGACAACATACTCTTGCCCAGCACTCTCCGTCGGAAGCAACGAGTCTGCACACCAGCATGAGACAGGCGCACCAGCAGTAGGCAGCAGCGTCTCACAAAGAAGGGCGCCACTATCATGTAAACTCCTGACATCACCATACACCCGACAGCCCCCGCGACTAGAAACATCAGCAGCTAGCCTGACTGTTAGGACTCGAAGCAAGAGAAGGCGAACTTTACCCCCCATGTCTTCTGCTTGTGCGTCTTGCTGTCAGTTGGATTGGTTGCGTTCCCAGCACTCCCCATCGTCCCCACCCTCATCGACCTCGACCTTGCCTTGTCTGCATCAACAGGTTCGTTGTGGGGGTCGTTGGTATCCGGCTCGTAGACCACGGTGCCGTCTGACATGTGATGGTGGGGCTTGCTGCCACCACTGTGCGAGTGTGTCGTCCCATCCTTGTGGATGTGGTTGCTCCCTCCTTGGAGCTTGCTAGAGCTGATTTCTGCATGCTGGCCGTCGCCGTGGGAGTGCGGGTGCAAGTTCAAGATGCAATGGAAGTCACCGCAGTTGCATCCCTTGGGTATACAGCCTGAGAAAGGCAAACATCAGCAGAAATTTCACAACATGCCGATACACACGGATAGATTGACTCACCGCACTGGGTCTCGTGCTTGCAAGAGCTGTCCTGGGTGCATGCGGACCTCTTGGTGGGCCTGTCCTCGTCTGGCGAGCACACGTTGACTCCCTTCTCGTGCCCGAGAGAAGGCCGAACAAGCACGGCAGCAATGAGCAGCAGGATGGCTCTCCTCCTCCATGAGATCTTCACCCCCATCGTTGCTTTTTCGTGAGAACCCTAACCAACAACCCCTGCCCCTCTCGCTATGTGACTGCAGGTTGGCGTTCAGTCCAGGAGGATGGGGAAGCCTGTCGTTAGGTGCTCTCACTAGTCGATGAGGGGGAGAGGAGTGTGCAGTTGATACAATGCTGTCTTCCTCCGCTCTTACTACCTTCCTCGTCCTGCTCGCACCCCCGACCGCCCTTGCGTCATTGCCAGGCTCTTCTAAAAAGGTGGTTGTAGTGTTATATTGTCTGTACGATGATTTGATTTGTATTCAGTACGCAAATTTGATCATAAAATATTATATGAATAAAAATCTTTATTAGCTTCAAACTTGGGTCCAATTGAAATATATAGATATAAACGTGTTTCTGTTGTACCGTTCCAAATCGTTTTAGTATTTGTACGGCAATAAGTTAGTTTTATGGAGGATCCATGCAGAAGAGGACTGGGCGGAATGCGGCGATGGCGGCGGTAAGGAGCGAGGAGCGTCGAGCCCTTCATGCACTTGGCCCCTGACGCTCTCACTCTCTCCTCCTCCTCCATCCCTCTGCCTCTTACCCCTGCGCCTTCCGCACATCATGAAGCTTGCGGGCCCGTTCCTGGTGCTCCTGAGCTTCAGCGCATGCCAGACTGAAGTTCGAGATCTTGTTTCTTCCTCTCACTCGACTTCCCATGGATCCCCGCAATCCTTCCTCATCGCACTGCACCGCGCCTCCTCGTCAAGACTCCCTCCTGCCATGCATGGCGCGCACACTGGGCTCACGGGGCCGGTCCGCCTTCGGGGAGGAGCTCATTCGAGCTCTGGGGATGCGAGCAAGAGGAAGCTGGTGAAGGCGAAGAGGAAGTTTCCTCCGAGAAACCCGTCGGAGAACTCCATGAGCGATCCGTATCCCTCCAAGTCTCAAGTCGACAGCTCGACGCAGGACTCCAAGAATCCCTTTGCTAGCATATTCCCTCCTGCACAGACTAATTTCCCTGGTTTGACCTCTATCTCTTCTTCTGCCGGCTTGCCCTCCTACAAACTCTCGTTCAACCCCCCACCTCACCCCTCCTCCTTCTCTCATCGTCCAATTTCTTTCTCCGTCTTCATCCTTTCCCTCTCCTTGCGGCCTGCTCCAATTATTTCCTTCCGTACTGACATATTTTCCCTCTTCCAGCTACCTCCATCTTCTCCGCTTTCTCGTCTGCCGTCAAGTCTCCGAACTCGACTGTCTTTCCGGTACTTGACCTGATTCTGCCTTGCCCACTGAGCTCTGACATGCGAGCCCATAGAACCCTTTTGCTGCTGTTCCCTCCGCTAGCACAGGGGCAGCGGCAGCGGCAGGGGCAGGAGTATCAGGGGGGGGAGGAGATGTTCTACCGACAGGATCCTCTATCCAGCCGCCGAATATCTTCTCGTCGTTCTCGCAGAACGTGCCCGGGGCTCGCTCAGGTCACTGATTCCTCGGAAGCTCCAGATTGCTGACTGACTTCAAAGATGCGCCGCCTGTCTTCGGCTTTCAACCCCCGTCGTCACACAACTTTGGCCCTCCAAGGTAGAAAGAGGAAGCAAGGGAAGAGGACGAAGGGGGAGGGAGACGGGAGAGGAAGGAGACGGAGGGAGGAGTAGAGAGGAGGAGGTAAAGTCAGGTCTCTCACGCCTTGGTAGCTTCAACGTATTCGGAGACAACAATCAGCAGAAGACGTCTGTCTTTCCGGATGCTGGCCAGCAGCTGCAGCCAGTGCCAGTACAACACCAGCAGACCGCACCAGGTCCTTCAGATTGTCTTGTCCAGGTATCTCGACTGATCTCGTTGGCAGCGAACCCCTTTTTGCCAGAAAGTTTCAGCAAGCCGGCGCAAAACGTTTTCAACCCCTTTGCGCAGACCGCAAACCCTTTTGCACAAGCAACCCTAGAGCAGAACAAGACTTTCAGCGCAGGTCCACATCCTCTTGTGTCCCTTCCCTTCCCCATCGCCCTTTCCCTCCCCCTTCCCGTCCACCTCTCTCCCTCCCTCCC
>NW_005434635.1:325916-355249 GCF_000315625.1 Guillardia theta CCMP2712
CCTCCCTCCCTCCCTCCCTCCCTCCCTCCCTTCCCCTCGCCCCTCCTCCCTCCTCGACCTCCCTCCCCTCCCCTCCCTCCCCTCCCCTCCCCTCCCTCCCTCCCTCCCTCCCTACCTTCTCTTCTCACACTCGACACGAGCCCCTCGTCCTTTCCATTCCTCGCTCATCATCCCTTCACCTCACTTACCCCCCGTCTCTTGCTAACATTTCTTTCAGGCGGACGAGGAGGAGAAGTCGCCTACCCCTCCCTCTTTCCCCTTCGCTGCGGGAAAGCCGATCTTTGAAATCAACCGACCGGATCTTCCGTCCTTTAGCTTCAAGGAATCGACAGGAGGAAGCATCAAGTTTGATTCGCTGCCTTTCTTCAACGCATCTCAGTCCTTCCGAGGTAAAGTCGGCAGGAGAAAACAGAAAGTCAGAGGAGAGGCGAGGATAGGAGAGGAGAGGATAGATTCGCAGGAGAGAGGAGGAGAGAACTGATGGGAGCAAGAGTAGAGAAGTGGAAGGGAAAGGAGTAGAGGGATGGAAGAGATAGGAGGTATAGGATTGGATTCAAGTCCTGATGAGAAGGGAGGAAGGAAGATACGAGGCATCGGGTGAAAAAGATTGGGAGGGAGGTGGAGCGGAGCGTGGAGGAAACAAAAGAGAGGGTAGGAGAGCCGATGTGAGCTGAGAGTATCAGATGATGTAGAGGAGAGGGGACAGGAGGATCATAGGTGCGAGATGAGAGGCAGAAATGAATTAGATTTTTGTTGTTGGATGTTTTTGTTCACACCGCCTCCCAGTCATCAGCCAAGAATGGTCGGAGGGAGAGTTCCTGGGACTGGCTAAGGGAGGGACGGCCAACTTTGGATTCATCCGACCCAAAGGTAAAGAGAGGATGAGCGGGAAGCCGGAGGAGAACAGGGTGGGCGGGTGGGAAAGTGGGCGGGAGGGAGGGAGGGAAGGAAGAGGGAGGGACGAGGGAGGGAGGGAGGTACTGTTCGGAGAGATTGGTAGAGAGCAAATGGGATTCACAAGCTCAGGAAGGACAAGGGAGGCTTCAAGTACCCCATACCACATCGTTCACGATGAGGGGGGGGATAGAGCAAGCATGCAAACACACAGACAGGACCCACTGACCTGCTCCAAGGAACCTCCGGGCCCAACATCTTCGTGCACAAGAGCAACATCCACGATGAAGTGCAGACTGGAGACGTTAGCTGACCTCTTGCCCGGCTCCGCCCGTGACGACATGCCCTGCAGGTGGTGAAGTACCAGCTCGCCCCGCACGAGCCTCTGTCCAGCGTTAGTCCCGCCATCCTCCTGCTCCTCCTCTCTGATGGATGTTGTTGCAGAAGAGTCCAGTGGGTGACAAGAACGAGATGAAGAACGACAAGCTGCAAGTGATATTCGCCTCCTCCTCCTCCTCCTCCTCCTCCCCTTTCCCTCCTCCATTTCTTCCCCCTGTTTTCCCTCTCCTCCTCCCACTTGTCATTTTCCCACTGCCTCGACCTCCCTTCTACCTTCCTCGCTCTGCCATCCTCTTCTCTGTCCTTCGTGCTGCCCTATCCTTGTACTCGCGGTCGTCCCTGCCTTGATCCGTCCTCCTGCTCACAACCCTCCATGATGTTCCCTCCCTCCCTCCCTCCCTACCTCTCTCCCTCCCTCCCTCCCTCCCTCCCCTCCCTCCTTCCCTCCCTCCCTCCCTCCCTCCCTCCCTACCTCTCTCCCTCCCTACCTCTCTCCCTCCCTCCCTCCCTCCCTCCTTCCCTCCTTCCCTCCCTCCCTCCCTCCTTCCCTCCCTCCTTCCCAGGCTCCTTCCCTCCTCCCTCCCTCCCTCGCTTCTCCCTCCTCGCTCTTCCTTCCTCCCCTTCCTCCTCTTGCTCCTTCTCTCACACTCCCCTTCCTACATTCACTCCTCCCACAGGCAGTGAATGTGAGGCGGGCCGATGGCAGCCAGGAGGACGCAGCAGCAGAAGTGCAACCAGCATCGTCACTGCAGGGCTCGTTCCCTTTCCCTGCTCAGTCAAGTCTCCCGGCTCCAACTCCAACGAGCAACACAAACTTCTTCCCTTTCCCGGAGGTCTCGAACTCGACGCATGCAGCAAGTCAGCTGCCCTTCTTCGACTTTCTTGCCAAGAGTGGAAGCAAGGAGCAGCAGGAGCAGACGAATACCCCACAGCAGGAGAAGACGAGCACACAAGAGGAGGAGAAGACGACCACACGACAGCAGGAGCAGCCAAAGAATGACTGGAGGTGTACGACTTGCCTTGTGATGAACAAAGACAGTGTTATGAGATGTGTTTGCTGTGAGGCGGAAAACCATCGGCAGGTACTCAAGATATTTCCTGTTTCCTTCCTGTCTTGACAGGGGTTCGCAGTTGGTCCTCAACCCAAATCCTCCCCGGCACAATTTTTCCCAACATCTTTTCCTGTGCCGAGAGGTGAGGGAGGGGAAAACTACTCGGAATGAGCTTTAACGAGATGTACTCATGAATGATTGGATGATGATGATCATGATGATGATGATGACTAGGAAGCGATGATGTCTGACGACATGTTCTTGTCTTCTCTGTTTTCATTCAACGATTCAGAATTTGATTCGCTCCCTCTTGTTCTCTCCTCCTCCACCATCACCATCACCACTTCTCTCTTTGCATGTCATTGATTGCGTTTTGCAGAGGACCCTTCCAAGTCAACCACCCAGCAACAGCAACAGCAACAGCAGCAGCAGCAGCAGCAGCGAGTGAGTGCGAGGACGGAAGTAGAGCAGGAGCAACATTCTGCTTCGCCTCCTTCAGCTGCTCCTCCTCTTGCTCCTGCTACCCGCGGGGATCTGTTTCCTTCTCGTCCAACGGCTCCTCGCCCCCCAGTGCTCGGAGCTCCTCGCCTCATGAGGTTTGCTCTTGCCCTGCTACCCAGCCATGTCACAGCCGTTGACTTTCTCCTCCTCCTCATCCTCCTCCTCCTCCTCATCCTCCTCCTCATCCTCATCCTCCTCCTCCTCCTCCTCATCATCATCATCATCATCCTTCTCCTCCTCCTCCTTCATGTGTCTCGCTTTCCTTCTCTTTCCGTCTGTTTCCCCCCCGGCAGGATCTCATGTATCGTAACCGATCTTCCACGGGCTGTAGACTTTCTTATGACGGTGAGGAGGAGGAGGAGGAGGAGGAGGAGGAGGAGAAAGGGAGCTCACCAAGTTGCAGGTTGTCGGATTGACGATGATGCGGCACGAGGAATTTGCACAGAGCGTAGAGAAAGCGCAGGAGGTAGAAGGAGCTCGAGACTATGAGAGGCAAGTGAAGACATAAGGACGAAGAGGGGGGGACAGAGCAGAGAAGAACAGAGGGAAGGAGAGGAGAGGAGAGGAGAGGAGAGAGGAGAGGAGAGGATAGCAGGCAAGGGCATCTATGAGCTTGTTGTTGACTTGCGAGTGTGCAGAGGAGATTGGTCGAGAACTCTTCTTGGGTTTGAAGGTTCAGATGATACAAGTTTGTGTGTAGAGGTATCTCCATCGTGAACCTCCTTTCAATTCCCCCCCCAGCTCTCCCGTCATCCTCTTCCTCCTTTGCCCCCACTTATCATCATCACTACCTCCTCTCCTGTCTTCTCTCCTTTCCCGCTTTTCCGAACTCACCCTCTCTACCCGCTTATTCTTACTTCATCTCTTCACGTCTCATCCTTGCCTCTCTTCTCCTCCTCTCTTCTCCTCTCCTCCCCCCCCTCCTCCTTCCTCGTCCTGACTTGTTTCGCTCCAGCTCATCTCTATCGCACGTCCTGTGGAACCATCGCAACCGCGAGACCTCACGGAGGTTCTTCGACTCTCCTCTCCTCCTCCCCTCCCTGACTTCACCGCAAAGATTTTGATCTTCAGCACTTCCGCCCTCTCCCGCCTCGTTGACTTCCAAGTCCCCTACCTCGAGACTCCCTCCGGCGTTGTCGCCCGCGTCCCTGGCGCTGCGCTCAATGTCAAGGTGACTTGCTTACCACCACCACCACCACCTCCTCCTCCTCCTCCTCTTCCTCCTCCTCCTCCTCTTCCTCCTCCTCCTCCTCCTCTCATCGCCCTCTACTCTCCTGCTTTCCGCTCCCTTCATCTCTCATTTCCTCTTGTCCTCTTTGTCTGCATGTTTTCCCCGCCACTCACCTCCTCTCCTGCTGCTCCTCCCCAATCGCCTGACTGACTGGCCTTGCAAGATTCTTCCTGCCCGCAGCCGGCAACTTACTCCTCACATTTCTGCCATCATCATCCCAACCAACAACATGACGGTTAGAATGTTCACTGCTCCTGCACTCCTACCTCTTCTCCACCCCTTCTTCATCCTGCCTCTCCTCCTTCCCTTCCTCTACCATCACCCCCTTTGCTCTCTTGTATCTTCCTCCATCTCCTCCCCTCCCTCCCCTCCCTCCTCTAGCTCCTTCGCCCCCCTTCCTCTTCCATAACCCTCTCTGCTCCATCCTCCCATCCTCTGCTCCCTCCTTTTCTCCTCCAACATCTTCCCTTATTGTCATTATACCGTCGTCACTTCCTCCGTGCTTCCCTTCCCCCTCCTCCCTCCTCCTCCTCCCTCCACCCTCCTCCCACCTCATCCTAACAGCGCTCCTCAGGAATCCCTCTCCTTCTTCTCGGGGGCTCTGGCCATGCAGGCGGCAGGGAGGGAGGAGGAGCGACAAGTTTCTCTCTCCTGCGGCCCTCAGGGCTCCAGGATCCTCTTGGTCAAGTCGACGAGGGGAGAGAAAAGGACGAGCTCCTCTCTGATCCGCCTCGTCTTTGGCTGCTCCGCTCCTGTCCTCAGAGCGGTGATGTTCCCTCCCTCCTCCTCCTCCTCCTCCTCCTCCTACTCATACTCCTCTCTCCTCCTCTTCCTCTCTCCTCCTCCTTTCTCTCCCTCCCTGCTCCTCCTCCCTTCTACCTGTCCCCCCCCACCCCATCTTTGTGCCTCCTGCCATCCTCCTCTCCATCATTGTCTTCCTATGCTCCTCTTACCCCCATCCACTGAGCTCCCTCTCCACATCGCCCCTTCTTCCTTCTCTCTCGTGGTCTCAATGTCTCCTGCTCGTCCAGGTGGCTGCGGGGGCGAAGGAGCAGCGAGCGAAGGAGCTTCTGCCGCTCTCATGCGTGCAGGGCCCAGAGGCCTGCAACATGACCATGACAATCTTTGAGGTGAGGAGAGAGGAGGAGGGAGGAGGAAGAAGAGAATGACGGAGAGAGGGAGGAAGAGGGAAAGGACGAGGGGAAGAGAGGGGAGAAGGGAGGAGGTCGACAGGAGTTGATTGGGGAGGACGAAGGGGGAAGGGGGAAGGAGGAGTAAGAGGACAGGAGTTGACGGGACTTGCAGTCGCCTGAGGGGCTGGAGGTTGCTGCCGTCGACAAAGACTCGGTACTGAAGATGTCAGCTTTGGATCACTCAGCAGGTGAACGAGAGAGAGGAGAGGAGAGGAGAAAGGGGAAGAGGAGAGGAAAGGTGAGGACTGGGAACAGAGACAGAGACAGAGAGAGGCAGGGCAGATGGCGACAGTGTAGGAGCAGAGTCAGGTGGACGAGGAAGAGGCAGGAAGGAAGGGAAGGAAGAGATGAGTTGAGAGAGGGGACATGAAGTTGAACCTGCCTGTGTCTTCCAGCCACGAGATTCGCCGCTATCCACGAGTCATCAGAACGGCCTGAGCTAGAGGCCTCTAGCGCCCAGACTTCGCCTCTCAAGCTCCTGTCCTCGCAGATGCAGGAGGAGCGAGGGAAGGAGGAAGGGAGGGAGGAGGAGGGCATGAGCGACGGCGAGCTCCTCGCCCAGCAGGTCTCGTCTCACCTCTCTCCGTTCGCCTACTCGCAGGGAAGCCACCTCAAGCATGCCAGGTGCTTTCTCGCTCTTGTCCCACAGACACCTCCTCCTGCCAGCTCACCTTCCACGTCCCCTCCCTGCATCGACTTTCTACATTATCTGCTTCATCCTCGTCGTTGTCATCGATCTCCCTGTCATCATCACCATCTGAATCATCATCATCACCATCACCATCTCAATCATCATCATCATGCCCTCTTGCTCCCATATTCAAACATTCCTACAGGTTCGCGATCGAGTGGCGCCCGACTGGCTACTTCCTAGACGGCATCGAGAGCGAGGGGAGGGGCATCTACATCACCTGCCGGACGGAGCAGCAGCTGGTGGAGCTGGGAAACTCTCAGACGGTCAAGATCGAAGGGGTCGACATGGCCATGGACGTGAGGAGGAGCGTCGAGCTGGAGCTCGAGAACGAGATGCTCGACCCTGGGGAGGAAGGGGAGAGCAGCAAGTACCTCACTGTCGCAGACGAGCATGCGAGGAAGAGACTCGTTGCCCTCCTGTGCGCGTTCAGGGAGATGCCCACGTACGTCGGAAGCAGAAGGTGAGGGGGAGGAGCAAGGGAAGGAAAGGGGCAGGGGGGAGTGGAGAGGAGAACGGAGAACGGCGACGAGGATGTGAGCCTGACCATGGATGCAGAATCTTCGTTCCGCAAGCAACCTTCTCCTTCTAGTCTGCTGATGGGGCTAGAGTCTTGTAAATATGTAAATGAGGGAAGAGCACTCAAGACGACATGCAGTCTACGTATTATTCATTGGCTATGATGAACATTTAGTAAAGAATCTTTCCGAGGCCAAGGTTGATGACATCGGTAACAGAGGTGCCAGTGAAGAGAGCAGCGGTGGTGATGGAGATGACGCCGAGCATGGCAAGACGGCCATTGATCAGCTCAGCCTGTCAGAAACATATCACCAAGAGGATGATCGCATGCGGGAAGAGAGGAGAAGAGAGAAACAAACACGAGAAACGCGTCAGAGAGGAGGAGTTCAGCTCACCTCGGCAGTGAGACCAGTCTTGAAGGGGGGGATGAGACCGGCAGGGGCCTCGGGCTTGTATCCCTGGTCCTTGACGAGGGTGTCCTGGAAGCCGAAGGGAGCGAAAGCGGCCAAGATGGAGACGAAGAGGACGTGGACGTGAGCGACGAGGATGATGGCGCGCTCGTTGGTGATGGGGGCGTTGAAGCCTCCGTTGACGAGGGGTCCCCACTGGCTGACGTCGAGGATCTTGTCGCCATCGGGGATGAGGCCACGGCCGTGGAGGTAGGAGCTCAGGACCATGAAGAAGATGCCGAACATGGCATGGCGTCCGTTCCATCGCTCAGCGTTGGTGGTGACGCCGAGGCCGCGGGATGCGAGCTCGGGGTTCTCGGAAGCGAACTTCTCAACGGCTCCAGCCATGGGGTTGCCCTTGGCCTGCATGGAGACGGTGGCCAACCCTGGCAACAAGCATCAGACTAGATAGAGGATAACAGGATAACATGGCGGGGAGTGACAACAGCGTCAGGGATAATCTGTACGTGTTACACAAATCTGCACATCGAGACTAGTTGCTAGTCATTGCGAAAAGAATACACTTGAATGATTGTTCACAAGGAATGAGACTGATAAAATCAATCATAGCACGTTCTAAAATTGAACAAGACAACAAGAATATGCATGACCATGTGACTAGCCTTGTGCTATTCTGCAAACAAGACGAATTTTCTTTCGCCCCGATACACGTCGAGATGTCAACATTCGAGAACAGACAGTTCAACAACGTGAAAAATTCATGCATCACAAGATCAAAAGAAGATGCAAAGGACGATCAAAGCATTCTGATCCTCCATCATAACAAAGGGGGCGGGACACTGCATTGGAACACCCCATCCCCACTTTGTTCAGACAGTCGAGTATCCCTGCAACCGAACCCTCTCAGACTCACCATGGCGAGCAGGTCCACGCTGAACAGCAGGGGAGGAGCGGAGGGAGAGGGAAGGAGAAGCTGAAGGAGCAAAGGCTGCCGCGGAGGCGCAAGCGGAGAGCACGAGGATCGAGCGGAGCATGACGGCGGTAAGACGAACGACCTACCCCCACCCCTTTTAACCTGTCATAAGACTACCCTACCCCATCATAATCCCTCCAATCCTCTGTATGATTGGGGTCCTTGATTTGTTTTAAACCGCAGGACCCTACCCTACAAAAAGTTGGAAACTACCCATCCATGACGATATAAAAGTACCCGTTGCTTTTATACCCCTACCCCCCTACACACTTCAGCTTTACTATC
Organism: Guillardia theta CCMP2712; assembly: GCF_000315625.1. NCBI lineage: Eukaryota > Cryptophyceae > Pyrenomonadales > Geminigeraceae > Guillardia > Guillardia theta. The sequence continues at coordinate 334,005 of NW_005434635.1, forward strand.
ACCCCGCCTTCTCCCAACCACCCCTTATGATCTGCTCTCACCCCCACCTGATAGCGGCGCACAGCATCACCATAGTACCCCTACAATATACATTAAGTACCCTACCATATTACCATAGAAATGTCTTACAGCTCAACCAACCCCCTGTCTCTATGTACCCTACCCCCACTCTACACATTCATTACCCCGTATTTATTTATGATCCCGGTGTGACGGATCTTCCATGTGATAACGGTCGGTCTCATATTGTAACGGTCCATAACCCGAATACTCGGACCCGACCCGTGACCGTCGGCCCAGTGGCCGGGTCAGCCTACCGGGCGGGCCGTTAAAGCGAACGGGCCGAGCCTGTCCCGGGTGCCACGGTGGTCAAGTTTGTGCGACTAGCCTGGCCCGCCGCCGCCGCTCGGACTCTCAGGCTGAAGTGATGAGTTAGATATCCCGCGCCATCGAGGGCCTGGGATACCTGATCGAGACATACCAACCAAGCGTCAAGTTGTAATGTTGCAGGAGGTCTTGGTAGGGAGGAGGAGGAAGGAGACAGCTCTCAGAACGATGATCAAGAAGGAATGGGGATGCTACCGAATGTTTATGACGAAAGGCACGGGGGACGGGAGAAAGGGTAAGAGTGATCTTCGCCTTGTGATGCTAGCGCATGCTGACCTCCTCCCCCCCCCCCCCCCCCCCCTCCTCTAGCCGCCTCGAATGATGGCGGGGGAAGAGCGCGAAGTATGCAAAAAAATACAAGTTTTACAGATCGGGAAAAAAGAACCGATAATACGCATTTGTAATGTACATTTCCCTACAGCATCGAAGGAGGATGAGCAAGCCGACATGTGGAAAGCGCTGAGTCAGATGCTAAGGACAGATCCAAGCGTCAAGCTCAACATCGTCGGAGGCGACTTTAATGCATCTCGAAAACACCCTGAGATCCTCATGAGAGAAGGATACGGGAACATTACAACGCTTGGTTGGTATGTCTCGATCAGGTATCCCAGGCCCTCGATGACCAGGCCCTCGATGATTATCACTGCGCCGGGTTCGATCACAAGTGCCGACATGGCCTTCAGTTCCATTGACTACTTCCATTCTCCGATTTACAACTCCGACGATATTAAGGTTTGGTGTTACAGTACCGGGTTTTCAGCCGTAATGGCCATCATCGTCATTCGGCGCTCCATTGACTACTTCCATTTCGACAACTTCCTTTCATTGCCTTGTGTTTCTAACTCAGTAAAGAACTAGTCGTACTTCAGCTCCGATCTTGTCTCAAGTTCGACCATGCAGCACTACCTTCAAGTACATTATCAACTCCTTTTGGTATGATTGCCACTCACAAAGCAAGAAACAAAATTTCAATCATGTGGCATGTGGAGTGGCCGTTTCCATTATCCTCGCAACATTAAGCTAGCTTCAACCTGTTGAGTCGGGACGTGGTGAAAGGAACTGACAACCAAAAGTGAAACCCAACGTCAAGGATGAAGCTGCGAGCCCAAGAGCTACAAGTACATTCAAAGAGGCGAAACAACTTGGAACCAAAAGTTGGTATCAACATGACCGGGAATGAAATCATTTTTGCTGCAGATCCCTCAATCAGAACCCGCGTGCTTTGAGGACCTGTCTGAAAGTTCTACTTCCTTGTTTGTACTACTCATCAGTCGCTGGGCTGGAATCGAACCAGCCGATAGCACACCAGTGCCAGCAAAATAGGTGTTGAAAACACCAGTACAGTCGAGGGCAATTCGATTTCGCGATCATGTTTATCCTCCGAAACCGTAGAGGGTACGTCCCTGGCGCTTGAGAGCGTAGACGACGTCCATAGCAGTGACGGTCTTCCTACGAGCGTGCTCGGTGTAGGTGACGGCATCACGGATAACGTTCTCGAGGAAGACCTTGAGGACGGAGCGGGTCTCCTCGTAGATGAGACCGGAGATACGCTTCACACCACCACGACGAGCGAGACGGCGGATAGCGGGCTTGGTGATGCCCTGGATGTTGTCACGAAGAACCTTCCTGTGACGCTTGGCTCCTCCCTTTCCGAGACCTTTACCTCCCTTTCCTCTGCCGGACATGGTGTGTTGTGTAGCGCTCCTCTCCCGCCGCCTCCTTTTGAAACCTCCAGCGGGGGGAACACAGCAAGCACAGTGCCTGGTTATTCTGTACCCCACCCCCTCAAATTTTCATTTAGAACACCTGAAATGTGGGGTGGGGGTCATTCCCCCGGTGTTTGCCTCAGAATGCTTAATTGCCCCCGCGCTGTTGGCTGCCGATACCCTCGCAAGCCTGTGATAAGTTGCCCTCAGTGGTGGCTCTCATGATAGCGCCGGGCACACGCCAGCCTGATGAGAAGATCAATCATCACGATTCAGTGTACTAGAGTACAGGCTAGTCCGAGAGGCTGTCCGACATCCGACGATCACCCGGCGTGATCAGGTGTCACTGCTAGTAGCCTAGACTCGACGGTAGTCACGGTCAACGGGCCCACCAGGGCCCGGCCGGGCCCCGCCGGGAACTTGCCCCGTCACGTCAGTGATGGTTACTAGTTAGGACAAACTTTGAGAAAGGTGAGAAGAACCCTGATCCGCCGTCACCGTACGGTATTTGAGACGTTCGAACAGATCTATCCTCAATGCCAGGAGCAATCATTGTCTGCCCCCAAGCTCGAAGCGAGCAGCATTGGCAAGCGGCAAACTTGAGCCGGGAGAGTCCCCTCCTAACTAACTTGTTGAATAAGCGAGCGGCGACCTGCATATTGCAGCCTGGCCCGATGGTGGACGGAGGCTACGGCACTGTAGGATTATGTTGCGATCTCTAAGAGGGGTATCCGATTTGGCAGGGTTTAGGAGGGGGAGTCTGATCCGCCGGAGTCTGAGTCGATAGCGAAAGGACACGGCGGTTCCCCACTGTCACCAGTACCACTGCACAGTCGGAGATCGGACCGCAGTTCAGACGTTCTGTGACCGTGTTCGAGGCACTCCAGGCTCGGAGCTTGCAAATGATGGGGAAGGTGAAGCATAGAGCCTCTGAGTTCAACGAGATCTCGAAATAGTCCTGCCCAATCCTCTCATTCCAGGTTCGTATGAGACAAAATCTCGAGTCGTGTTGAAGCCCCTAATCCTGACATATTTAAAGTCGCTCATCAGACTCTAGGACAGCTGTTTCTCGTCTCCTGTTGTATATATTGTCCGTGCATCGCTAGTGTACACTGATGATCATTCGCTTTCGCTGCAGTCGTCGGGCAGAAACAATGCTGCATCTGTACCCGCCATGATTCTACAACGTAACTTGAAGACGTGGCAGCATAGTTACAAGGCTCTCGAGTGTATTAATTAATATCTTACTGCCCTTATATGTTACACCATCTGCACCAGTATCCTATCTACACCTACTGTACAATCCTTACACTTCTCAGCATCTCCTTACACTTCTCAGCATCTGCTGTGTCGTCTATGGACTCTTGTCGCATCCACCCCCTTGCCGGAGGTTGCCCTTTACCTTGTCTCTTGCTGCCAAGATACTCCCTAGAGCCATCCCGTTGGACACTCGTCTAGTCTGGGCGGTGTCTTCTTGCTTCCTGACGGGTCTGCTGGCGTACCAGACTTCCTTCTCTGGCAGGGACACCCAACTTGCTCGCCGGGCAGGCATCAAGAGCCCGTCGGGAGAGGCCTTGGGGGAGGGGGGCATGTTGTAGCGGAGGAAGGCTGTGTGGCACATGGAACGTGGGAGCAGGGAGGTGAGATCTGCGGGAGGGAAAGTGCGTTTATGTCATAGCGAAGAAGGCAGATCCGAGCAGGAAAAGAGCTCTTTTCGATCCTGAGTACAATGGGTATCTGAACCTGCAGGAAATGAAGTCTTTTCGGTATCAAATCCGTCCATTCGTATCTGAAACCCGTGAGAAAGAGTCTTTTCAGTATCAAGTCCGGGGAAAGTTGGTCCGAGTGGTGCATGCCAGGAACGTGCCTGGTAAAGAAGGAGTTGGAGGGCAGGTATTTCGTTTGGAAATGAACTGGGAACACTGTGACAGAAGACCATGGCACAACCGTGACCTGCTTCACGAAAATGATCTATTTCAAGACAGTATCGATATCCTTCCACCGTACCAACTGGCAAGGAGTCGCCGGTATGCGACAAGACTGTCTCGACTGTGAGACGACCCGGCAGATCGGATGGAGAAAAGCGGGCCGAAGCTTTTAGACTAGTAGGTGTAGCTTGATAGCAGCGGCTCTGCGGCTAGGTACGGTTGGAAACGGCACAGAGATGATGTTACAACACTACTGAATATACAAAGAATCAAGCTGATGATATCCCTAACTTGAACCTTGTAACCATGGCCCCCACGGCGTCTTCATGCCAAGGTTACTCCTGGGCTGAGTGCAGAACAGGGACAGTCAAACGTGCGGCAGCTGGGCGTGATCGTTCCGAGGATGAGAGTAAGAAAGAGAGAGTGAGAAAGAGAGCCATGGGCACAACCTGTTGTGGAGTTGGTCGTGTGAAAACAGAGAAAGCAGAGGAAAGAGCAGAAGAAAATGAAATAACCCCAGTGAACACGGATGTTTTATTCGGTTAGTCTTTCAGCTGTTGTCATCTGAATATCTTTTCTCGGCTCGCAGCTGGCCCTTTTCCTTCATGCCTGATCAATATTGAAGCTGTTTTTGTCTTTGTCCTCCATCTTCTAACGCAGAACTGTCCTTCTCGCTGCCAGAATGTTCTCTAGCACACTCCCCATATGACCGCAAGGCTTCTCTAGGCTTATCGTCCTCTTGACGGGAAGCCCGTGCGTTGAGCTTACAACAGGCTTCAACTTCTTACTCAAGTACCATTCCTCCTTCTCCGGTAGGGAGATCCATATAGCTCTCCTCGCTTGCAGTGGTCGGTCAGCGACAGCAGGGGGGTCGAGAGTAGCTGAACTATTTGTATGCAGCGTTGTGCTCATTCCTAGTGAGATGCTATGAAAGTCAGTCTGTCGCTACGAAACAGCTCTTTCTGTTCCGCGACGATGCACTCTTTAAACCCAGGTTGTTCTCTTTTGTATCTTGCGACAGTAACTGGACAGTTTTTACCGATCTCGGTCGACAGCGGTAGGTGGGGAGTTGAGGAAGAGTCGGCGAGGGTTGGAACGAAAGAAGCTGCAGGGACAGGGACAGGGGCAGGGGCAGAAGGAGAAGCAGGGGCAGGGGCAAGGGGAGGGGAGGGGAGGAGGCAGTAGCAGGAAGGGGAGGAGGAATATTTGGAGCACTGATGAGCAGGTTATGATGACTTGGACCGTCGGAGAAGCGATGAAGCGGTGCGAGTGCAGGACGTCCGAGCAGCTCAGATATGATTGGGGACGAAAATTGCTTGTCACGTGTTCCTGGAGGGGGTTTAAAACAAGGAGAATAGGGGGGTAGGGGTGGTCCCCAAGGAAGAAGGTGGATATGGAAATCGGATATACTGCTCTGAGGCGGGTCCAGATCATGCCGTGACCGTCGGACCCGGCCCCCGGTGACCGTCGGAGCCTGGCCGCGCCGCCGCTCACCGGACCGGGTGACGGTGGCCGCCGAGTCTCCGAGTCGGATGCCCGCGACCGTACGGTACTCACACGGTACCGTCAGTGACAGGCTCTCGGACCGGCGGGCGGCCGCCCGGGCAGGCCGACCGTGGGCAGGCTCGGACTCGCCGGGGCGTGACTCGGACCGTGACGGGCCACTGCGCCGTGCCAGGCCCGGGCTCTGTACCGTGACGGTACTACGGTATGGTCAGTGATGGCACCGGCGGCCCGGCGCCCCGCCGCACTGCAGGCTCAGGGCCGACCCCCCGGTCCGACGGTCGGTCACGGTCAGTCACTGACACACTACACTGAGTGCCACCGTGGGCACTGAGATCACTGTCACCGTCACGGTCGGATGCCACATGACCGTGTCACTGTGTGACTCAGTGTTGATCGGACGGCATTGCGGCGGCTTGCCCGGCCCCCCGACCGGGCCGCCGTACCGTGAATGACCGTACGGCCCGGCCGGGCCATCATGTTGCGGCGCAGTGCCGGCCGCCGGGCCAAAGAGACTCCTGGCACTGCGGCAGGCAGCCATGGGAGGAATAGGGGTGGGTGAATCATTAGTCCTATACGGGGTGGGTTATTATGAGATGTAGGAGGGGTACTTGCACAATTAATATGGTACTTTAGAGTGTACGGGGTAGGGTGGGAACACGTGAAGATGGTGGCGGGAGCAGGACGAACGCGGCTATGCGTGAAGGGACTGCCAGGTCACTTGAGCAAAGGTAAGAGAGGAGGAGAGGGGAGAGAAGGAGAGCAGAGCAGAGGAGAGCAGAGGAGAGCAGAATCGCAAGGATGCTCTACAACAAGTGGGGGAGGAAGGACGAGGAAGGGAAAGAGTTTGTCAGACTCTGTGAATGTGCTAGAAGAGACCACAGAGGAGGTGAGACAGAAAAGTGACATCACAGTCTTTATGACTGCGTGCATGGAGACTTGAACCGAGCTCGAGGACTCAGCGCCTCGATGGCCTCGCGTCGAGCGCTTGCAACTGTAGAGCAACAAGGGTCACTAGGAGTCTTTGAAAATCTGTCACAAAAAAATCGAGACTGATCTCGATCTCAAACGTCAGAGCGACTCCGCAAGCACTTTGAGGAGATAGCTGAAGTCACTGATGCAAGGATATGCACAACAAGGCAAGTTGTGCCGCTTACACCCGGTGTCCTCCATCTGACCGCTGTACCAGTGATGGCAAATCAAGAAATTTTGGTTTCGTCGGGTTCAAGTCCGAGAAAGATGCTCACAAGGCCCTCAAGTACTTTCAAGATACGTACATGTACGATGATGTCAGAGCTGTCAAGATCATTTATTGACGACTTGATACTCCTGCAGCGACACGTCAAAGATTACTGTCGAGTTCGCAAAGCCGGTTTGACGCTGTTTGATGCTCATTCTAGTTGTTGGTTCTTTTCCTGCTCATTTGCTATCTTATCGATGAAGATGAAGATGAAGATGAAGATGACGATGACGATGACGATGACGATGACGATGACGATGACGATGACGATGACGATGACGATGATTGCTCATGGCCCTTGTCTTTGACTTTTCCTGCAGGTTGGTGACTCGTCGCTGTCACGGCCATGGAGTAAATACTCTGAGGGTAGCTCAGCCCATGATCGGTGAGTTTTGTGATTGCCAACACAACTGGGTGATCAAAACAAATCCAGCGTGACTAAGAAACACTCTTCTGCTGATGTTTCAGAGAACCCGACGAAACCAGAGAAGAAGGTGAGAACGTATTGAAGCTGTACTGCTGAAGCATGACAGTTTGAAAATAGTTGTCAAAGGAGGCACAATTGCTGCAGAAGGTTTTGCTGGACAAGATGCAAGGGATGCTGGTGTGACCTTCTCCTGACAGGCGAAGACAGACCCTGAGATGAAGGCGTTTGTTGAGTCGTTCAAACCGAGATCGAAGACCAAGGTAAGAGAGCGAGGGAGCGGGGAGGAGAGATGCTGTGGGTTGACTCGCCCTTGTAGATCTGGGAGAATGACGACCCTCTCCTCGCTGCTGCGGAAGTCAAACAGGTCGGAACCACACGTTGGATGTGATTTTGCTGGCATGAGGGAAAGTAGACTTGTCTGTGTTGATCATGATTATAGAGGAGGAGTGGAAGATAGGAAGGAGGGGGAGGGGGAGGAGAACAAGCAGAGCAAGGGAGATGTATTTGAATATGTTGCTGGAGGGTGAAGAATGTCAACAGGTGGCAGTCAAATCAAAGAAGCCGGAGGGGAAGGAATCGTACATACGAGGACACACGTCAAGTTTGATGACAGCGAAGCTGGAACGAGCGATGAAGAGTATGAAGACGTACCGAAGAAGCAGGAGGATGGAGAGAAGGAGGACGGGGAGGGAGAGGCCAAGGGGGCAGGAAAGGATGCGAATCAGGCGTTCAACCCTGCTCTTGATGACATGGCATACTTGAAGGCCAAGGTAAGTTGGCGGTGAGGAGGGAGGGTGGGTGGAAGACGAGATCAGGAGGGGAGAGGAGAAGAGAAAGTAAAGAGAGGGGAAGGGAGAGGAGGGGGCAGCGGAGCTGCGGGGGGATTCATTTGGATATATGTTCCGTCCATGACTTTTCTTCTGTCTTTCCAAAGATGAGCAGCAGCTGGAAAGATTCAGACGACGAGGTGAGGCGCCGCAGCGCTTGTGAAACATCCTGACGAAAGTTGTGATGTAGGATGAAGGAGCCTCTGAAGACGAGATGAGTGATGAAGGAGGGATGAAGAAAGTTTCTAAGGGCCGGGACGATGAAGAGGAACAGGAGGAGGACGAAGGCGGTGAGGAGGAGGATCAGGAGATGTCAGAAGGAGAAGGCAAAGATCGAAAGGAAGACCAGCCTGACATGTCTCATGTTACACAAGCAACGAGGCAAGATGTTGAGCAAGACAAACGGGACGATGACGAAGATGATGAAGTGGAGGACGGGAGACTTTTTGTCAGGTGACGACACAGGATTGATTGAACGAATTGTGTGACGACCGGGTTTCAGAAATCTCCCATACTCAACGAGTGAGGAAGAGCTTACAGCCTTCTTCAGCAAGTTCGGGGAGCTGAGCGAAGTTCACATCTGCATCCACAACATCACAAAAGAGCCGACGGGGATGGCGTTTATCTTGTTCCTCATCCCTTCGGATGCTGACAAGCAAGGTGATGAGAAGGAGGGAGGGAGGGAGGGAGGGAGGCAGGGAGGGAGGGAGGGAGGGAGGGAGGGAAGCAGGGAGGAGGAGAAGGTGAATGGGAAGGTGGAGGAAGTGGGAGAGAGCAGGAAGAAGTGGGGTGATCGAGGTCTACCAGGGAAGCGACGGACAACAACTACTTTCAAGGAAGAGTCATCAACGTCCTCCCAGCAAAGCAGAGGAGGAAAGAGGAGGAGGAGCAGAAGAAGCTGGAGGCGGGGAAGGACGGGTCCTCCTACAAGGCAAAGAAGAAGGAGCAGCAGAAGAAAACTTCTGCCTCTTCGCACAACTGGAACATGTTGTTCATGAGGTCTGACACAGTTGCTGAAGCTATCGCCAACAAACATCAGATGGACAAGGTGAGAACGATCGGAGATGCCATTGTGCTTGTTGTTGTTTGTTGTTGTTTGTTGTTGTTTGCTTCGTCCAGCCCTCTGAGTCAATGCTGAAACTGCTGAGTGCTCTTGCCGCCCTCCCTGCACCCTCCTCCTCCGCGACCTCCTTCTCCTCCTCCTCTTTTTCTGCCTCCTCCTCCTCCTTCACCTCCTCCGCCTTCAACCCCTCTCCTCTGACTTCCTTCACAGGCCCAACTCTTGGACCACGAGTCTTCCTCCAGCATGGCCGTTCGCATGGCTCTGGGGGAGACTCATATCATAGAGACAACTAAGTCTGACCTGAGAGAAAACGGAGTGAATGTGTCTTGCCTCGAGGTAGCGTGGAACTTGTTTTTGGTCTCCTCTTTTTGCCTTGTTGAAGTTTTTCTGTTTGTCTTGGAAACATTCAGGTGGAGAAGAAGCCCAGGGACAGGTCGAACACAGCAATGCTGGTGAAAAACATTCCATTCAGGTGATACAATGGGAACATGGAGCGAGATGTGGGGCGAGGGGAAGGAGGAGGAGGGAGAGAGGGCGAAAAGAGGAATGAAAAACACGCTGGGGAAAAGCGATGGAGAGGAAACAGGCACCACCACCACCAGCAGCAGCAGCGGCATTTCCATGCTAAACTTTGTTTGTCTTCCAGCACAACTCTACAAGAGTTAAGAGAGTTGTTCGAGAGATTCGGAGATGTCAGTCATGCTGTGCTCCCAAAGACAAAGGTCCTATATCAACCCCACTGCTCCTTCTAAAAACTCCTTCTCCTCTTTGATCTTTCCCTCCCCCCTCAACCCTCCTCCTTCTCCATCAAACCTCTTTGTCCTCGTCCTCCCCCCCCTTCGCCTCTTCCACTTTCCTCTTCTTCTGCAGTCTAACTTCTCAACAGACGATGGCGATCGTCGACTTCACTCATCCCTCGGAAGCTCGAAAAGCCTTCAAGTCTCTTGCTTACTCTCAAGTATGCCAACACTCCTCCTCTTGCTCCCTCTCCTCCTCCTCCTCCTCCTCCTCCTCCTCCTCCTCCTCCTCCTCCTCCTCCTCCTCCTCCTCCTCCTCCTCCTCCCCCCGCACTCCGCTCCTTCCCCCCCGCCCCCTTCTCCTGCTCCTCCTGCTCCTCCTCTTCCTCCCTTTACATCCTTACGTCAGTCCCACGTTCTTTGAATCCGCCTCTTTCTCCTTCTCCTCCTCCTCTCACTCTCTCGACAGTTCAAGCACCAACCCATCTACCTCGAGTGGGCACCTGTCGACATTTTTCTGCCCGGGGCGCCGACGCTGTCCTCGGAAGGGGGCAAGAAGCAGCCCAAGGCAGTCGAGGAAGAAGGCAAGACCCAGGAGGGCGGCAAGGCAGGCAAGCAGGAGAAGCAGCAGGAGGAGAAATCTCCTGAGGGATCGGGGAGGACCCTGTACGTGAAGAACCTCAACTTCAAGACCACGGAGGAGGCGCTGAAGGGGAAGATGGAAGGAGGAGGAGGGGAAGTGAAGGCGGTCAGGATCGTGACGAAGCCGAACCCTAAGGCAGGGAAGGACAGCAAGGAGCCTTCCCGTCTGTCCATGGGCTATGGCTTCGTCGAGTTCAAGCGGAGCAAGGACGCGAACGAAGCGCTGAGGTAGAAAAGAGGAGAGAGGGAGAACAAAGGAGGATCAGTATGAGAAGGCACAGACGACGAGAGAAAGGAATGAGAAGCGATTTGCAAGTGGGGTAGGGGTAGGACTCGAAGGAAATGGGGGATGGAGAAGGGGAGGTGGAGGAGGAGGAGGAGGAGGAGGAGGAGGAGGAGGAGGAAGGTGTGCTCGTGTGAGAGCGTTTGCAGGAAGCTGCAAGGAACGAAACTTGACGGGCATGTCCTACAGCTGAAGATGTCTTCAAGAGTGTCGGGTGAGATAGAAAACTCTCTCCTTCCATCTTCTGCCTCCTCTACCTCCCTCCTCCTCCTCCTCCTGTCCCCCTCTCCCCCTCTCTCTCCTCCCTTCCTGACTAGAACCCTCTTCCTTCTCCAGCGGACTCTTCAGCCGGAGAGGTCGACGTCACCAAGGACAACAGGAGCAGGGCAAAACCCAGCGACTCCCAGGCCCCCCAGGACTGCAGCAAGCTCGTCATCCGCAACGTCCCCTTCGAAGGTCAGGAGGAGGCGCGGGAGGGTCGAGGAGTGACGGCTGGTCAGCGAACAAGAAGGAGCTGCGAGACCTGCTGTCGTCGTTCGGGGAGCTGACGAGCCTGAGGCTGCCGAGCAAGTTCGACGGGAGCCATCGGGGCTTCGCGTTCGCGGAGTTCGTGACGCATCAGGAGGCGGCAGCGGCTAAGGACGCGCTAGGGGCGACACACTTGTATGGCAGACATCTCGTGATCGAGTGGGCGGAGGAGGAGCAGAGTCTTGAGGTGAGCGAAGGAGAGAGGGAGAGAGGGAGAGAGGGAGAGAGGGAGAGAGGGAGAGAGGGAGAGAGGGAGAGAGGGAGAGAGCGGAGAGAAGAGTAGAGGGGAGAGAAGGCAGAGAGGGGAGGTGGAGGGGTGCCGCGGAGTGAGACTGAGGGAGAGGAGGAGAGACGACTCAGACGAAGACCGGACTGGAAGGGCAGGAGCGAGTGGGGGCAGAGGGGAGAAGTGACGAAGGAGGCGGGGAGGAAGGGCAAGGAGGCGGAAGGAGAGGAGGGGAGAAGGAGCCCGGGGGCAAGGGGACGACGAAAGTTGATCATCCTGCTGCAGGCTGTGAGGAGGAAGACTGCTCGGTACTTCTCCAAGTTGTCGGAAGCCACAAGTCAGCAGGCAAGTGATGATGTTGCTCCGACCCACACGCTGAGAGGAGCCTGGGGGTTGCAGGGGACGGCCAAGAGGAGGAAGATCGAAGAGACGCTGGAGGAGAACGGAGAGATGGCGTTCGAGGAAGCCTTCGACTGAGCTACCATTGTAGTGGAGGAAGACTAGGAGAGATGGCGTTCGAGGAAGCCTTCGACTGAGCTACCATTGTAGTGTAGGAGAGATGGCGTTCGAGGAAGCCTTCGACTGAGCTGCCATTGTAGTGGAGGAGGAGGACTCCCCAGTTACTGAGCTGAGTCACCCTCGCTGAGGCTGGAGGGACAGGAGACTCGAGGGGACTCCGGGAGCGAAAAACTTTCACACTGTTGCTGGTACATGTTGAGGTTCACGGTTGAATAAAAGAGACTCACTAGGCTCGGCCTGTCGTCCCGGCACTGATACCGTGCTCCCAGCTGCGGCAGTCACCCGACTGACTGACATACTGGCTGACTGCCGCAGGCTTCACTGAGCCTTACAGGGCCCGGGCCAGATCGGACCCCCGGGGCCGTGATCATGTGACTCGAGCGACTCCTCCGACTGTTCCGAAAAAAAGAGCAGGTTGTGTACCGGGACCAAAAATGAAGGAGTCGAAACGCAGAGCTTTACTACATCATTCGTCTCATGGTAAAGTGAAGATCGCATCGTTTGAGATCTCAAACCGCTATCCCCCTTAACTTACACGAAGGAGCCCTGCGGCGCTTGTACACAGACAGACAAGCGCTATGGCAACACACGCACAGCTGTCCACCTCAGGCTCCCTCCCCGCCCTCTCCACCTTCTCCTCCAGCTTCTCCTCCGACTCCTACTCCTCCTCCTGCTCTCCCCAGCCCTCCTTCGACGAGCTCAGCCTCCCTTCCATCGACGACCCCGAGGAGTCGCTGCTGGTCGAGCTCGAGTGCCTGGGGCTGAGCAGCTCGCAGCTTGCCAGGGCGGAGCATCTGTCAGAGGAGAAGAGGAGGCGGCTGATCTGTCTGGCGCGATCTGTGCGATACATCCAGGCACATTTCATGCAGCCAGGAAAGGAGGAGAAGCACATGGCCTTGGGAATCTGATCTTCCGCATAACACGTCACGAACTCCGCGAACGCGAAGCCCCGATGGCTCCCGTCGAACTTGCTCGGCAGCCTCAGGCTCGTCAGCTCCCCGAACGACGACAGCAGGTCTCGCAGCTCCTTCTTGTTCGCTGACCAGCCGTCATGTCACTCCTCGACCCTCCCGCGCCTCCTCCTGACCTTCAAAGGGGACGTTGCGGATGACGAGCTTGCTGCAGTCCTGGGGGGCCTGGGAGTCGCTGGGCTTTGCCCTGCTCCTGTTGTCCTTGGTGACGTCATCTTACTTCGCTGTTCATCTCAACAACTTTCGGAGGACAATTACCAACCGGGCAGCTCAGTCCATCGAGTCACATCGAGCCAGCTGTCAACTTGTGACTTGTACACTATCATAGTTTGTATTCGCAACTTGCTATCTACACCTCGGTCACCTAGTAAAAACTCTAGTCCGAGTAAAACTCTCTGAGATGCACGAAGCTGCGTTTGTAGAACTCACTTCGTCTACTATCAAAACTGCAACCATCTGCCTTGTTGTCACGGCTCTCGAGCGACGTGCAGCTACTGCATCGTGACGGGGTAAATTCTGACGGCACGTTGGGAGCAGGTGAGACTTCTGAGAGCGGCAAGACGTGCAAAGGGCTTCTACCCCAGACACTCGAGCCGCTGAGCTGGACCAGCAGCTCAGCGTCCTCGGGATCGTCGTAACATAGCCTCGGAGGCGGGCCCTCTCCCTCTGCACTCCATGAGAGACGGGCCGATCGGAGATTTACTGAAGGGCCGTGCTGCTGTCACAGGATTGAGAGAGCCGTTCATCTTTACTACAGAAAACTCCGAGGAGACGTAAAGTTCCAATTTCAAGTTGCACGACTGCGACCTCTTGATGAACCGGCGCGTTCTTGTTGTTTCGGTGAGGCTCATAACCTTCCAGTACGATTGCTCACAAAAATCCGAATGCCCCTCAACAGGTCTCGTCCTCGTCAGCCCACCTGGCACCTCCGCCTCCTTCCGAAGTTCAACTTACCTCCTCCTCCTCCTCCTCCTCCTCCCTGAGTCACTCTTCTTGTGCCTCGTTCATCTACAACTCCTGTCGTCCTTCAAGTGACCGTCACGGTCATGTTACTTCGCCAGCTCGTCTCAACACTGCTGCCGGAGGAACTTCGAAACTCTCAATCACCAACGAGGCTACTCAGTCCATCCCAGTCACATCGAGCCAGCTGTCAACTTGTACATCATCATAGTTCGTACTCCAATCCCAATAAAACTCTCTGAAATGCACAAAGCTGCGTTTGTAGTACTTACTTCGTTGACTATTCAAACTGCAACCAACCATCTGCCTTGTTGTCCCGATTTCCGAGCATGTGCTGTTACCTGGTACTTTCTTTCGGGTAGATTCCAACGGAGCATTGAGAGTTCTAAGAGTGGCAAGACTTGCACAGGGCTGTTTGATGATAACTTTATTGATTCCTAACAATCTTACATGTAGTCCGACACAGCTTCTGTCAGATGACTGAGAAAACAATGAAAGAAACCGCAAACGCGTAGTCAGGCGGAAGAGGTGCTTTTGTTCGCCGATACTTGTTGTTGAAATTTATGTACAATGTCCTGACTTGATCTTGGCTGCCTGTTCCAGGTGAGTTTCAGTTCACTTCCTTCGGTACGTCTCCGCTCGTAGGAAGAGGATTGCCGACCTGATCCATAGATGAGCTTTGAATTAACCTGACCGATCGCGCCAGACAGATCAGCCGCCTCCTCTTCTCCTCTGACAGATGCTCCGCCCTGGCAAGCTGCGAGCTGCTCAGCCCCAGGCACTCGAGCTCGACCAGCAGCGACTCCTCGGGGTCGTCGATGGAAGGGAGGCTGAGCTCGTCGAAGGAGGGCTGGGGAGAGCAGGAGGAGGAGTAGGAGGACGAAGATGGTGAGGGGAATGAGGGGAAGGGTGAGGGTGAGAAGCTCTGTAAAGAGAGGGCTCGTGTAGCAGGACACTCCACCATGTCCCCCTGCGCTCCGGTAGCGGCAAGGTCCTCCGATTTACAAGGATCAACTTCAGAGTCAGAGTCGATTTTACTACTGCACGGAACGGAAACGGAACTGCTGCGACCTCTTGTTCCGATCGCGTTCCTGCCCGGCGCCGAGCCCGGACTCGGGTGTTGAGGCAACTGATCAGAGCAAGCCTCACCTCAGGTCATGTCAAGCAGTCGATGTGGCTCTGTGCACAAGAGCACTGAAAGGAAGCAGTCGATGTGGCTCTGTGCACAAGAGCACTGAAAGGACAGCAACAGCTACAATAGGGACGACGTAGGAGGATCACGAAGAAGACAGCAAGAACCTAGGACCCATGGATGGCAGCAGATGATAAGCGAGTCAGCTCATATCAGTCTGCGACAGGACAGCAAGTGACAGGAATAACGGCTAGTGGGAACTTCCGAAGTTGGAAGTATCACCCCTGCCAGTCATGGTCATGGAAGGACACAGGGTTCGATCAGAGAAGACAGTACTATCATGACTATTCTACAGGAGGTCTTACGATGAAGGCACGAGACCACCTCTCAGCAGGTTGCAGAGACACGCAGGTTCTGTCAAGGCCAAGGGAGCAACTGTGTCAACTCGACAGGAAGCGTTGGATGAGAATCGAAGACCTCATCATGTCAAGCCTATGACTCTTTCTCAGGGAGCCTCTACTAAGGCTATGGGACTAGGACCGGACTCGGACCGGTCGAAGGACCATACCGCGGATACGAAGCGTAGGGTACCGGTCAGTAGTGATAGTTCCTAGGATCACCAGGCTTCCCCTATTTGAGGGAAGTTCGAGGGAGAGGAAGAGGGGCCGCTCGCATTTGCAGGAAAGGAAAGGAGAATGAGGTGAAGGGTCTCTGTGAGACTGGGTTGCTTGAAGTAAACAAGCTTGTATACCTGTACCAATCTCTTATCACCTCTAAGTTACTTCTCTGAATCCTGATATTATTCCTGCGACTGCGCGGCCCGGCCATCGGTGATCGCAAGTATCACGAGTCATCACTATGGATACGTCATCACTGTCTACTTCGTGTGAGGAGAGAGTTCCACTGGAAATCTCGACCCATATTATAAATTCGTGACTCGCCGCCTTCACTCAAAGTTAAGTGAAAGATCAGTACGAGGACCATCAGGAGAGTAGAGGAGGCTTGACCCTGGGCTCGCCTCACTCGGTATTCCAGAGAGGCCCATAACCTTCCCAGTGCGTGGACTCATAAGGCCCTTGCTGGTCCTACCCCTTCCCTGTTCCACCTCCGACGTCCTCCTCCTCTCCTGCGCTCCTCCTCTCTTCATCTTGCATTCTTTCTCGAAGCATCATCCATCTACAGCTTCACCTCCTCCGTCCCGTTCTACAGCTTGCCCTGATATGACTCGATCTTCCCTATCTCCCCTGCTCTTCAGTGCGCTGCTGATCTATGAATGCCATGGGTGGTCGCTGCCGCCTCCTTCCCTACGCACGTTCGCTTCTGCTAAGGCCGGAATGACCGTGACCTCGAGTCGTCGACCAAGGCGGTATGCGTGCAGCATGGCAGGTGAGGAGAGCTGTCGAGCTTTGTCTCATATGAAATCAAGTTTGTTCGCTAGTTTGCTCTACATGTCGTCTCCTTTCATCTTTGTCTTCGAACTGTTGGCCACCTCATGCTGAACGCTTCCATTTGTCAGTCGGCGTGCCGGGCAATGGCGAGGGTCAGGTGTCGGACTTCATCGTGCCTGCTGGATGTGACAAGGTGCGAGTTGGCAAACCGCTGGGGATCCTGCTGGAGGAGGTCGAGGACGGCAAGGGAGCGGTGGTGGTGAGCGTGAAGGAGGGGTCGAACGCCGACAAGTCGGGCGTGCGTGTTGGGGATGAGCTAGTGGCGTGCTCGGCAACGACTCTCAAGGCAGGGAAGGATGGGGCGTACGAGAGGACAGGGTACGGGGGTAGGCCGTTTGACAACTGGGACGTCATAATGTTCCCTTGTGGCGACCAGCCGTTCGAGGCGATCATGGCGGCGATAGCGTCCAACAACGAGAGGTGGGGCATCAACTCAGTGACGCTGGTGCTGAGGAGGAGAGAGGGAGAGGAAGGGCGGTAGGGGTTCAGATGGCACGAAGTTATTTTCGTGATGTTCATGTGAATGGAATAATGTCGCAAGAGTGGCCGAGATGACGAGCGGTGAAGGGAAAGGAGGCAAATTCACAGAGCAGGACTGACTTCTCTCCTCCTCGCTGGCTCTACCGTGAGAAAGCGGCGGCCGGCGAGCTCAGGAGGGAGGTATTCCTGATCGCATCCTTCCGGATAGTCGTGATTGTACTTGTATCCTTTGCCCCATCCCAGATCCGCAAGCACCTGCACAAGTTTCAGATGAGGAAAGGGTGACAGAGGCAAGGAGAGGAATGTGCGAGTGAGGTAAGGGGTCGTGGTAGGAGGACAGGGTAGGCTGGAGCTGCTGAAACACGATCGTAGGTTCTAGCATAGAGCACCAAGGGAAGGAGGAGAGAAGTGGGAAGGAGACAACATCACCTTGCTCGTAGCGTTCCGCAAGTGGAGGGGAACAGGATAGTTGGGCTCTTCACGCACACAGGCAGCTGCAGCCTTGTAGGCGGAGTAGAGGGCGTTGCACTTGGGGCAGCAAGCGAGGTAGACGGCGCACTGTCTCCAGGTCAACGGCAGCAAGTCTGGTCGTCAGAGCAGACCTGGCACAGAGCTAGGTTGCACTCCGGCATGCCGATAGCCTTGACCGCTTCCAGCGTCGCCGTTGCCTGGCCAAGGACTGTGAGACCCGGGCCCCGGCGGTCTCCATTGAGCCTCCGTGAAACCTGAACGAGGGCAGAGGTGTCGGCCAACCCGATGTCTTCGCTAGCAATACGGATCATCCGACGAGCGACGTACTGGAACGAGTCTCAACTTGTGCTCGGTCGAAGCACAAGGGCTCAGACCTCAGGGTTTTCTCCTCCTTCCAGCATTCGCGCGAGCCAGTAGATCTTTCAGAAACGGCGTCATCCTCCTCGCCTCCCCTTCCCTCCCTCCTTCCTCTGTCCACCCACAAGACCCACGTCTTCACACTCCCTCTCTGCCTCTGCCTCTCTCTTCTCCTCCTCTCCTCTCCTCTCCTCTCCTCTCCTCTCCTCTCCTCTCCTCTCCTCTCCTCTCCTCTCCTCTCCTCTCCTCTCCTCTCCTCTCCTCTCCTCTCCTCTCCTCTCCTCTCCTCTCCTCTCCTCTCCTCTCCTCTCCTCTTGCTCCTCTTGCTCCTCTCCTCTCCTCTCCTCTCCTCTCCTCTCCTCTTGCTCCTCTCCTCTCCTCTCCTCTCCTCCGCGGTGCCAGTACCGTAGCTTGCGGGTCACTCCCTCGGATGCTTTTGTGGAATGCGGAGATGCAGTTGTAGTGCTCGTCGCCGTGCGCGTCGTAAGCGACCGTCATCTGGTCGAGCGTTGCCTTGCGGACGTCGTCGAGCTGAAAGGAGTGAGGGAGGAGAGCAGCTAACAAGTAAAAGTACGGTGATAAGAAGGGCATCTGACACTGACGTGATGAGTCAGCGAGGCTGAGGAGCTAGGAATCGACTCACTCGACAAGGGGCGAGGAGGTTTGTTCGAGGTGGACGGAGGGGTGTCAAACGTCTGCGAGCATTCATGCACGGAGTCTGCCAGCTTGGACGGGGCGAATCTGTCATCACGCCCTCCTCGTCCACTTCAGCCCCTGCTCCTGCTGCCCCTCCTGCTCCTCCTCGCGCTCTTCCAGCGTCTCTCCCTCCTCTTTCTTCGCTGCTCCTGCTCCTCTCCATGGCGTGTGACATGGAGACTTCGACGAAGTTCAAGGCTGCAGGAGCATCGGGGTTAGTGGAGAAGACGTCATTTCATCTTGACCTGATCGAGCATCTCCGTCTGCTAACTTGACCACAACATCAAGAGCCTGAGGCTGACGGGAAAGAGAGTGAGAAGCTCGCATGTCCATCACCACAAGAACAAGCACAAACTTCCATCGAGACGGTCGCAGGCTTCTGCAGGCCCTCTGTTTCATGGCAAAGTCACCAGTGCAGCTTGTCAGGCATCGATCGCTACCTTGACCTCCACGGAGTTTATCAAGTCCCGGCATCAGCCCGTTCTCCCGATCATTCAGTGCTTCGGAGATGGTGAGGACAAGGCAGGATGGTCAGAGTTTGGTTCCGAACCTCTCAGGATGATATCCTTCACTTCCTCCTCGTCTAACTTCTTCAAATTGTACACTTGACACCTGCGCCGCAAGAGTTTCAGGCAGGAGCAACTGAGAGGAGAGTTATCACAACCTGGACAGCAAGGCTCTGTTCAACGAGAAGCTCGGGTTCTCCGTCGTGGCGCCGATCAGTGTGATCAACCCCGACTCGACATGCGGAAGAAAGGCGTCCTGTTCAATGCCACGTCACGGCATCACGGGCCCTCTCCCCTCCCTCGTGCCTGTTGAATCTTGTTGAAGCGATGTATTTCATCCAGGAACAAGATCGTCTTGCGGCCGTGCAGCGACAAGTTGGACTGAGCCTCTCGAACTATCCTCTTCACATCCGCCAGCCCAGAGTTGACCGCAGACAGGAAGACGGAGGTGAATCCTTCGGCTCTGCTCACGATCTTACCTAGAGTGCTCTTGCCACATCCTGGAGGGCCCCAAAGGATTATGGAAGGGATGCTTCCAGTGAGAAGAAACTTTCTGATTGCATTGGCGACATCCCGCTGTCCAACGATCCTCTCCACACTCTCCGGTCTCATCCTCTCTGCCAATGGTCTTCGTTCGAAGTCAGCCGGCCTCCTCCTTTTCGGAACCTGGTCCTCACGATCCTCCTGCTCCTGCTCCTCAGGCAGCACATGCACTTCCACGTCCCCCGCCTTCACGTCGCTCATCACGTTCACCTCCTCCTCCGGCTCCCTCTCCCTCTTGATCACAGCGCTCCGAGAGAGTTCGCGCGACATGGTCGGGAACGACACCATCGACGAGCTCTTGACCAGCCTTGAGCTGCTCTTCCCCATCCGACCGGGCTTTTCTTTAACAGGAGCCCTTCCCCTCTGACTGGGTTGAGACAGCAAGGATGGCTTTTGCGAGGCTGTGAAGATCGGAGCCAGGGACTTCGTACAGGAGGAGGAGGGAGGAGGAGCGTCTTCGTTCTCCTTGACGACTGTAACGCTGGGCCTCGCTACAGCTCCAGAGACCAGCTTCTCGATTGCAAGCGCGACGTTCCCGCTTACCTGGGGAGCGTGAGAGGTCAAACAACAAGATGAGATTCGCCAGACCTGTCGGAGAGCATCCTTGATGATCCCTTCGTCAGTGAACCCCATCTCTTTGATCATATGGATCTTCCCCTCGCTAAAAATCTCCATCGCTCCTCTGATTCTTGTCAGGTACCACGAGGGTTTCACGACTTTGTTTCTGATACAACGGTCCTCATTTCCTGCCTCCAAAAAGTTACTGCGAACATGGCTGGCAAAGGCTTCAACAATCAGTTTCAACAACCGTTCTGCGATGAGTGGCAAGGAAATTTTTGAAACTAGGGAGAGGAACCGGCAGAATATCTCGGAAAATAAGGAAACTTTCACAGCAGCACAACAAAATCAAGATCCCATTATGCAATAAATGGATGTGAGTGCCTCTGCACCGCCACTCCTTCTTCACTCGGTAACTGTATAGGACCATTCTGCTGCTCCCAAGTATCGAAGCCAATGGGACTCTAAGGTGAACGGAAGATCCGAATCAACTCTGCACGCGATGCGAACCTCACTATCCCTCTTAGCCATCCAACCTTGCTCCCTCCCTCGCTTTCATCTTTCCCCTTCATCGCATTCCTTCCTCCATTTTCTTCCTCCTTCCCTCTTCCTCCCCGTCCTCTACTTCCTTTCTATCTTCCCTCCGCTCCTCCCAGGGCAGGAGAGGAGGAGGAGGAGGAGGAGGAGCGGCAGGAGCCTCAGCTGCATAGGTACAGGATGCGGCCGGTAATTGTTTTTATTTGTCTCCACAGGGGAAATCAAAGAGAGGAGGAGAGGATGGAGCAGCGTGAGAAGCGGACGGGGAGAGGAACTGAGGAGAGAAACCGGAGCGGTAGGTGAAGGGGAACAGAGTAGGAGGTGGGGAGAGGGAAAGAATCCGAAGCGGGAAGGGGGGAGACTGGAGCTGGAGCCAGGATGCGACTCAAGCTGCTGCTGTGCATGGTTGTTGTGAATTTTGCTGTTCCGTCCGGCATCTTGTTGGATCGAGTCCAGGGAGTGTCGAAACTTTCTCTCTGTCTTCGAGGAGGACTCGATTTCTACCCTTCCTCCTCATGGGAGGATGAATACAAGCACCTGCATCCCGACCGGTTGATCTTTGACCGTGAG
>NW_005434635.1:355349-374577 GCF_000315625.1 Guillardia theta CCMP2712
GTTAAGGGAAAAATCAGGCAGTACAAGGACCGTACAATCAGGAGAGTCGAGTCGGCGAGGAGGAGGTGACCCTTGACCAACTTTTACTCAAAGTTAAGTTAAAGATCAGTACGAGGACAATCAGGAGAGTCGAGGAGGCTTGACCCTGACACTGTCGCACAGGCCAAACGGCGAGAAGAGAAAAGACAGCGAGAACCAAACCCAATCCTGCCAACTGCTGCCCCCCAAACTTAACTGATACCTTCACTTAACTGCGCGCTGGACAATACCCCCCCGCCGCCATGCCAGCGATTCTTGCGTCGATCATGATGATTACCGTGGGATCACCCCCCATCCCTCCCTCCCTCTCGTCCTCCCTCCACTCCCTCGTTCCTGCATCTTGGGATTCCCGCTCCCATCAGCCACTCCGATTTTGCCCCCATCCCCACTCTGACCGAATTACCCTCATCCCCGCGCTGAAACGTCGAGAGAGTCAACTCGCGGTCAACTCTGAAACCTTTGACTACTTTTTTCAAGTCTTGCGACCCGGCCATGGCGGAGACTGGAAAGACGGCCAAGGAGAAGCAGGTGAGATGAGAACGTGTTGAAGACAGAGACTGTTGAGAAGATTGTTTGTGAAGTTGATCTGTTTTCAATTTACTCCGACTCGGCGAGTCCCTGTGTCCCATGATGACAACTCAAGTTGCAAACTAAAATCGCTGCCAGGAGTACAAACGGAGTTTGCTTGAAAACTTGAGCGAAGAGGCTGAAGATATCGGTGACTTTGCTCTCAAACCTTATCTCATGTCCATTCTCATTCTTGTTCCGTTAGTTGCGATCAATGCAAAGATAAACAAGGTAAGGCTGCTCACGGCGTCAAAAGTCCCAAAAATCTCAACCGCTTGCCTGCACAGACCTTGAGGGATCTCCGAAATCCTCCTGTGTATGATCTATCAGGGAAGGAGGGAGGAGAGAAGAACCTCTCCAACGCTGGGGTCGGGCTCCTGCTGAGTGCTCCTGAGAAGTCAGGTTCGCACGGGACGCACGTCATCGTAGACATGCTCGTTCCAGGTTCGTGCCATGTGCGGCTCCTGACCTTGAGGGATGACGCCATGCCAACGAGCAGGAGGCGCCGCGGAGAAGCAGTTTGCGGGAGTGATCCGACCTGATGACCTCATCACGGCCGTCAGGGTTGATCTCCAGCCTTCTGCCAAAGCCATGGGCTGATAGGATGTGACAGGACGACAGCAAGGAGACAGAGTTTACTTGCACCACAGGCTTGTCCGTGCAGCAAGTCAAGGACCTCATCGTGGGAGCTCCGGGCTCCACTATCTCCCTCCGACTGCGCAGTCAAGAGTCGGGGGTGAGAGAGAGAGTCGCAGGCGGTTGACAGAAGCTGATGGGAGACCGCAGGAAGTGTACGAATGTCGAGGTCTCATCAGGGGACTGGAAAAATTCAGACGCGGCGCTGAGCAGGATGAAAGGGAGAGGGAGCAAGAGAGAGCAGAGGAGAGGGTTGAAGAGACCGCTGTGGAGGAGCAGGCAGAAGGCGCGCCAAGGAGCAGAATCAGGCTCCAAGCAAAAATGCCATCAGTAGCGCCACCTGTTCAGCAGGTTACCTCCTCAAAGCACAGACGAAGCTGATGCTGTGGAACAGGTTGAGTTTCTTCCTCAAGTGAAACCTCAATCGCTAGCAGCCAGCAGAGGAGAAGAGAAGGAGAAGCCAAGCAAGAACTCCGGGGGCACTCCCGCTGGACGCTCTTGTGTGGACGTGTTGCTTATGCTGCTGGTTCTTGTCGGACTGGTGGCTGCCGTGCTGGTGCAGCTGCAGGTACACCGTCACTCAACTACGAGCTTGCGAGCTCACTAGTTGCCTTCCTGCGCTACCTCACAGGGCCAGGGCACACTGGCGGCCCATGAGCGGATGCTGAGGGAGGAGATGGAGGCTCAGTTCCATGAGAAGTGAGGGGCTGTCGTCCTCCTCCGAACGTGTCTGACGGGTGCTGGGTAGGGAGAAGAAGTTCAACTGCACTCCACTGGTTCACGCGGAGCAGCGCAAGTGACTCTCTAGAACTTTCATGGTTGCAGTCTTGACTCGAACATGCCCAGATGTCAAACAAAGATCGATCAAACTCTCAAGGTCCTACTCTGTGTCCAACTCTTTCCTTCCCTGTGACCTGCACATCGTTAACTCATACCCTTGTTTCCTAGGAAAATCAAAAAGAGTTCGCCACGCGTGAGAAACAGGTGTAATAGGGAGTATTCCTCCCTCCCTCCCTCCTTCCCTCCTTCCCTCCCTCCCTCCCTCCCTCCCTCCCTCCCTCCCTCCCTCCCTCCCTCCCTCTCTCCCTCCCTCCCTCTCTCCCTTTGCTCCCATACTACTCACTGGCCGTCGCTGCTCAACTTTGGACCAGCTACTGGCGAGCGCGGAAGCAACTTCGGCCAAGAAGTCATCGACAAAGGCAAAGGAAATCTTCAGGTTGCCTCCAGCCCTTGCGGTAACCGCTGCTGACATGCCAACCAGGCGTGTAGTTCACGAGTTCGTTGAGTATCACGACCGATGGGACGAGATGGTTGACCGAGGCGGAGGATGCGGCGGATTGACCTTGCTAAGCAGCCGCTCAAGTCCAAGAAGAACAGCCTAGAGGACGAATTTAGGTACAACTAGCTCCTTCCTTCCATTCTTCTATCGCATCCTTGACCTCCTTTTCTCCTTCGCACCCTCGTTCCATCCGTCAATCCCGCAGTCCTTCCCTCCCTTGCCAACCCCTTTCCTTCCTCATCCTCCACTTACTCGTGTCTGTGACCCGCAGGTCTGGAATCATGAAGCTACTCAAGAGGACGCGGGACATGGTGCACTGAGGCGGGGAGATCGACTTGCGTTGAGTTGCGCTCACATGAATCAGGAGCACTCGAACCCCCACAAGACCGTCACCGACAACTCCTGCTCCTCGTGGGACTGCCTCTCCTCCTAGCAGCTTCCCTTCGGAAGCTCCATTCAAGTGATGAACTTTTGTATTACTTTCAAAGTGTTTGGAATAATTCAAAATGATTTCGATCGTCTACCCGGCGCCCGGCGCTGCGCTCCTCGGCTTATCTCCCCGCAAGCATAAAAATCGTCTCCCATAGCAAGAGGTCACGAGGGTCCCGAGATGATATAGAGCGCGCGTGCAAAGAAAACTTTCACTGCACACAGCAGCACTGCTGCTTCGGAGCGACTCCCATGCTGATATCAGGCTTGTCTGGCAACTTGTTGAGCTCCTCGATGGATTCCATGGCAGAGGGTCGCTTGGCCGGGTCATGCTCCCACATGCGAGAGATAATATCCTCCAGCCCCTTCCAGCCCACGGCAGAGAGGGGAGGACGGTCGTGGAGGCTCTTGGGCACTGCACCATTCTGCAGGGCCACACGAATCTCGTTGAGGTCTTTGCCAGGAGGGCGCTGGGAGGTAGCGATGTACCACATTATGAGAGAGGCGCTGAAGACGTCAGCCTTCTCGTTGTAGTTCCCTTGCCGCTGGCTCAAGACCTCAGGAGCCATGTACCTCACCGTCCCTGTGTACCCCTTGTGGTGCTTCGTGTCGCGTTGCGACCTCTCCACCTTCTTGCTCATGCCGAAGTCTGCGAGCTTCAGCGTCTGCAGGTCCTTGGTGAGCATGAGGTTGGCTGGCTTCAAGTCTCTGTGGATGATGATGGGGTCGCGGTTGTGCAGAAAGTCAAGCGCACGGAGGAGATCGAGGCTCCAGCCGAAGATGGTGGGCTTGGGAAGCCGCGAGCCGTTCCTGCTGGAGATGTAAGTCTCCAGCGTCGGGCCATCCACGAACTCCTCGAAGATGATGGGGCTGTTGGGGTTGACGATGCATGCTCCCCAGAAACGCACGACGTTGGGGTGGGGCTGGACTGAAGTCAAGATCTCCAGCTCCATCACTAGATCCTTGTACGCTTGAGAGCCAGCATCCACTCCGTTCTTGAGCTGCTTGGCAACGCATGTCATGCCGCTGAGCTGGCACTTGTGAATGATGGCATTGGCTCCTTCTCCGATCTTGGGTCCCAGCTGATATTCAGATTCCTTGACTTCCCAATTCCCCTTGGTGACATTCCCGAATGTGAGGACTGGGCAGTGAACGGTGGTATCAACAACTGTGTTCATTCCTGGAAGAAGGGTGGCGGTGACTTGTGGTAACGGTGGACCGCGTTCTGTTATTCAACCGGCATGCTCATAACCCACCTGAGGAAAACGATTGTCAGCAACAAAGATAAGGCTTATTTCAAGAGAACTTGTTACACGTGAACTAGTCAAACTAATGCTCACCCTAAGGCCTATGATGACAACCATTATCTACCTATCATTCTGGCTTGCCACAAGCATACATACACAGTTTGCCTGCCCTGTGATTATATTCTCCAAGTGCTTATCCGTCTTTTTTCATCTCTTCCATCTCCTTAACTTTCTTCTTCGCCCTCCCCCACTTTTCCTCCCCCTTAGCCACTCTTCGTCTCTCCGTCTTTGGTCAACAATCTTCCCGTTCTCTCCTCTCTTTCAATGCATCCAATCTCTCAGAGTTCCTTCTTCTCGCATCTCAAAGAGCTTCCTGCATCAACCGCTCTCCCCACTTCTCCACCGGCACAATTTCCATCGCCATGTTTGACCCGCAGGCGTCAGTATTCCCCACATGACCCCACCCCTCCCCAACGGCCAGGTAAGGTACCCATGTGCGATCCCAGACTATTTTCACTCCTGGCCACTTTCCATGTTTCGATGGCATCTAGTCAGGCCCCACATGCCCTCTATCGCCATATTTCCTTGTCCATTCCTATACAAGTTCGCCTCCAGTCCCCATCCTTCCAGCCCAGCTTGTTGGAGCAAACCGCCCACCATCAACGTACTGAGTCAACCAGTTACACGGGTACCACCCCCCACCCCCGATATCCCTGGCGAGGAGTTTTAACTTAACTCTGCAGAGCTACAAGCTCGCATCCCTGAATGTACGTTACAGATGTAACGAAGAATGTCAACATCACAATGGCTTGCCGCATGCGTAACGGGTTGACCGTTACATTCCAAAGTTTCCCCAGCAACGGCGCCGCAGCCCGGGCTCAGCCGCTGCGGCAGAGCCGGGCAGAGCGACCGGGTACGGTCTTCGGAATCTGAGTGACTGAGTGCTGCCGCCCGAGTGGCCCGGCCCGCCGAATGTCCAGGCTGTTGCCGCGCAGTGCCGCACGGCACTTTTCGAACTTCGGAAGTTTCACCTGCCACAGGCTCAGACCGCCAAGTTCCGTCACGGAAGGTGACTGGCAGTGACTCTGCCGCTCTCGGATCTGGCCGCAGTGGTCGCCCGTCACTACGGTGTGAACTTCAGTCACTGGCTGGTCAACGGTTCAACGGGTACCGTGAGCAGAGCGGAATGATAGTATTTGTACCCGTAAGGCCTGCAGCCTGGGCACTGGACGGCACTCGCGGCTGTCACAGTGTTTGCCTTTGCCGGCGGCGGTCACGGTGGCATGGGAATCCGACGACGACCTTCAAGTTGGTGTCAAGATTCCGGTCCGTGGCAACTAGGGACTAGCCTGCCAAAAGTTCAGCACACCGTACATTGAAGACTCGCTTGAAGGACCTCAATGCAGAACTGAAACATTTGGAACAAAGCCCTATTGAGCTGGGTCTTAACTGACCAGCTCTTCAATGTGAAGACGACACACGTTCCTACCCTCCAACGTTTCTTGCGCAGCATTCAAGTTCCCCAACTGAGCGTTGACAGCAAGTTGCTCAGTGCAAGTGCTTCGACGTCGCAAATCTGCTGATGGGTTGCGGCACGGAGACCTCAAAGTTTTGTACTTTGCATATCAACGGGGTTGCCTGCCGCTACTCGAAGTTGGGCAGCCTCGGAAGCTGGATAATCTGCCAACAAGGCTCGCTGACGCTTGGAAAAGTTGACTCGAAACTACAAAAGCTGCCAGAGGTCCTGAAGAGGTTGGGCGATGGGATCCGGTCCTTGCCGTGAGCTGCGCCAAGGAGGCATTCTTCCCAGATCCCCTGCTTCATCAAGTACCTGTGAGTGTCCAAGAAGGAAGCCGGCATGGGGACGACGTCCCCAGCATGAACTCGCTGCGAGTTGATGGATCCAAATCAGCTCCATCATTATCCCGATGCCGGTAAGAGTGGCTGGCTGCGTGGTAGGTGACGTCCAATGAATGCTGAAAGATGGAATTTCCTCCCGCCCATCCAACAAACTTGGCATTCGCAGACCGGAACGCCGTGTAGGCCATGCCCTTCTGTGGGTTGAACCCACTCCCCCCATCACTACAAGGCAACGGGCGTGTGCAGTAAGCAAACTGAAGGTCCGTTGGACTGCAAGTCAGGTAAAGGCTCTGCGAAGATTGCTGTGGCCACTGAAACGCCTTTCCAAGGAGATGCCTTCCAGTGTTGCTGCAGTGGACAAATTTTTTCATGGCTTCCGGTCATGCTCCAGCTAACGGGGGCTACTGTGACAAATGTGATGGGTTGCTACGACATCCTGGGGAGGTGACACACATGGTGACCTGCAGGCACCGCAGCCCTTGACCGACGGAGGGATGCGCATGCCAAGTGCCGCAGTGAGGTATTAGTGACCGGGTCCGATCACCTGGCTTAACGCAAACTTGGCCCTGACTCGGAAAGCGGCAGCGCAGAGGAAGATCAATGATCATCTGTATGCTGCGTATGCTCAGCATGTCCCACCACAGGCTTTCCTACCCATCATCGCCTGCTCGCTTCCTGATCTTTGGTCAGCTCTGAGGGCTGCCGCAGTGCGCTGGTCACTACTGGCACAGTTGCAGACCGCAGTTGAGTGAAGGTATCAGTAAAGTTTGGGGGCAGCAATTAGAAAGATTAGTATTGGCGTCACGAATTTCTCAGTGTCTTGTATGTTGAAACCTCTTCGACCGCATCCTCGGTCATAATTTCGCTTAACATTGAGTAATATCATCGACAGTCAGTGACGGCAGCCTCCCGCGACACATGGTGTGACCCCGCCTCCGAGGCTCGGACTGCCTGGCACTACGGTACTGGCACTGATCGGACTTGAGCCTAGGAGCGAGGTCATCCCTACCTGAGTCCGGCCGGATGGGCGACTCGGCGACGCTGACGCGGCTGCCGCCGGCCAGTGTTGACACGGTTCCAGTCCGGGAGCCGCCGCCGCACTGCGGCACCGTCTCCGACCGTGAGTCACTGAGTGCCGCAGTGCTGATCATGGCAGTGTGAGAGTACGGTCTATCCCGGCTGCAACACTGTACGGTGGCCGCCCTGGTGACTCAGTGCACTCAGTGCCGCAACTTGTCAGTTGAGTGAAGGTATCAGTAAAGCGAAACTTGTCGGACGGCCGCTGAGTAATGTAGTCACTTGCGAGTCTTGGAGCGCCCGGATGTACGCCGGACCTAGATGCGGCGGCGCCAGGCACCCGGCGGCACCCCGCGGCGCTTCTGATTCCATCAGATGATCATTGTTCAACTTGTTAAAAATCATTGTTCAACTTTCAATCGGATCAGTGCCGATGATCTGAGTGCCACCGTGACAGCACAAAGGCAACTGCCTTTGTGATATCACAAGGGCAAACCGCAATAATAGATCTCTTAAGTTTAGGGCAGTGCGGCTGCAGATGCCTTTGGAACAAGATCACTCGTTATCGCCAAGTTCGAAACATGATGATGACAATGATGAATCACGCCACGGAGACTGTGCGATCATGCCAGGTTGCGACATTTGATATCCTTGAGTAAGAGGATTGCTCACAGGCAATCAAAACACAACATATGCAGTCTACTCATATATGACATTTTACATGGTAAAAGACTACAAAGCATCTTCATTCCTCATTTTAAAGGCGTGTGTGGACAAAAGAGGAATGTGTTGGAACTGCTGTTTCGAAATCACGAATTTAATTCAGAAAAAGGAAAGAATATCACAAAAATTGAATCTTACAAAGAAAAGTAAAGAATTACAGAATGTACAATGCATCGAACTATCGATGCTCGAGTATTGAAGGCAGAATCGCTTCTGTCCCTACTTCCTTCGAGGCGATTCGTTTGCGAAGGAGTTGAATTGAGCTCCACAACGCTGTAAGTTTCTTTCTCTTGCATTGAGAAAACGTCGTCCAGACCTTATCATCGAAATGGAAAGGCCTTGTTGCATGAGGATCCTCCCTTCTGTGTTGGGACTCGGATCCTTCAGCGTGGACTTCCGTCATGCTCGGTCGTGTTCTGCTTGCTTGCCTCTCCTTGGAGATCATATTCAGTTCAGTTACGTGCTCCGCTCCGTCAGCATCGTGATTGAATTGGTCAGCATGATACTGGTGACGTGCCAGATGTCAGCATGTCATGTACTATACCGGGTACTGATCTGCTGAAAAATGGGGTAGTACCTGCCGCTGCGTCGTTTCGGAGCAAATGTACAAGCCGTGACTGGGTGCGTCTGTCACGTAAAGTCAGGAAGTAGCAACGAAATCACTACCTTTCGGAAGGTATGCCTTGTCTTCTTCATATCCGCCTGAGTACCTTACAGCTGGTCTCGGACAAAACTACCGGCTCTTTGGACTAGACTGAAGGGGGTACACAATAAAGTCATGATACCAACTGGAGGAATTTGATGGTCAAAAAAGGATATGTGGTAGTAACGAAGAAATCAAAGCAATTACAGCATGGAAGGATCATGATAAAGTGGAAAATAACAACGATTCGGGAGTCAGCACCGTGACTGAGATACAGGTCATGGTTTCAGTGACTCTGCCCCGGCGCCGCCGGTCACTCCTGTCAAACTTGAAAGTTCATCGACGGTCATCAACGACCGTGACCGCCGCACCGGGGCGCGGCGCGGCCCGTGCCGCGCCGCACGCTCCCCCCCGGCGGACGGTCCCCAGGGGCCGGCACCCGGCGGCGCCCGGGCGGCCCGGGCCGCCGCTACCGTACCGCGGACGGTACCCGGCCCAGTGATGCCGGGACGGCGAAAACCCCAGCGTACTACCGTACACCGTTTGAATCATTTGAACGGACTCGGGCCCGAGTCGCCGGAATGCGCGGCCGCGCTGCCGGGCATGCCACGGATCATCGGATCATTGAGTCATGGCCGATGATGCCCGGGCCGGGCCGGTGACCACCGTAGGTGACCGCCCGGCGCCGTGAGCCTACGCGGCCCGGAGTCCGACCGGCCCGGTGACTCGAGCCCGGCCGCCCTCGCGGACCGTCCGATTCGACTAGAGTCCCCGAGTCTAGTCCGACCGAGTGACTCACTGTTCGATCATGGCACGGCGCGGCGGCGCCGGGCCGGCCGGAACCGAACCGTTCCCCGGGCCCCGCGGCCGGGCCGCCCGGCCCTCAGCCGACGGTCTGCGGAGTTGGATTTCCAGGGACCCGTGGTAGCGCGGGGAGCAGTGGGGGTAGGATAGAGCAACTTCCACGTGCAGAATTCAACGAAATATCACCCACCTATACCCCATAAATTATATAAGTAAGTAAATATTAGTATTATTTGTTTTGACTGTATACCTAATCATGGTAAATTACTGAAAACCCTATAGAAAGGTAGGAGCAGACTGGGCAGTCAACACTACCCCTTGCCGCGGAAGCTTCTAGAAAGTCTGGAGTGCTCTATGTCTGAGCGGGAAAGAACGCAGAGAAGATACGACAGGGAGCAAGTGGAAGCAGAAACAAAACTGAGGCATAACACTGTTCATAGACGAGTACATGTTGAAAGTGAATGATGATTGTTGTATGACCTTAACATGCAAAGGTTAGAATAGCAGAAGAAAGACGATGAAGGAAGGTAGATGACAAATTCATGTTCGGGTTGCGAAACATTTGAACACATAGGCAAAGTTGTACTTTCGTGAAAGCTTCGAGACATCTTCAGAAATGTGTAAATGTCACTTTCAAGATACAAATGGTATGAGCAGGCTTGTAGTTTACAAAGAAGATCGCTTCGAAGTTGATGCCCGCATCGTGGTACAAGGGCTTCAGTAACTGTTTGCTTGACAACAGAATGGCAAAGTTTGGAGAAGGTGATCCGCGATGGAAAGTTCAGGAGCTTGGAGAGGGAGGAAGAAACGTAAATGGATGGTAACCTTTCTTTCTGTCCTTCGTGCATTGTCCTCCTCCTACCCTCGCATGCTCTGGATTGGCTATTCTGACCATTCTGCAGGCATTGGACCGAGAATGATTGCTTTCCGTTCTTCAAAGAAGAGTTCCAAAAATCATTCGAAGGTTGTGCATCTACTTTCTCTCCTCTCCTCTCACAAACTGCAGGAAATTACGTGCTCCAGAATGTTCGAGACGCATTTCCGGGGTTGACAGGCGACCTCAATTGTTGGAAGGTCGACAAGTGCACTGGAGAAGCATGCGTCAACAGGAGGAAGGGGAACAAAGTTGTGCTGATCTATGAAATCGAGCTCGCAGTGAAATGGGAATCAACGCTGAAGAATGCTGCTGGAGAAGTGGTTTCGACCTCCAAGGGGACGTACGTGATGCCGTGCATCGATACAGTAGAGGATCTCGACAACTTTGAGATTCAAGTCAAGTTCAACAAGGAAGGGGCTGAGTTCAAAGCTGCCAACGACTTCGCCAAGACTCATGGTCAGAAGAAGGTGTGCAGCGAGTCAGGGGATTCTTCTTGTTCTGACTTGGGGCTCAAGGTTCGTGAGATCATAGTTGAGACAATAGAAAAATTGAAGGAACAAGCTGGTCAAACTTGTACCGATAAAGTGACCAGCTCGAACAACCGTGAGGCAGAGAAGGTGAACGCAGACAGTCTTGGTTGAGATTTATCTGAATGTCGCAAATAGCCCAAGTCAAACGGAACCTCTGACGCAAAACCCGAGGCATCGAAGCAGCAGGCTTCCAACGCTGATCACAAGGGAACTACCATTGAGCTGACAACAGAATTCAATGCTCCCGCACGCGAGGTATGAGTCAATGATGGAGCCGAGACCGTTACTGACCGTCCGCAGATCTTTGAATGCTTCACCATCCCGCCTAAGGTGATGGCGTTTACACAGAGCAAAGCTCAGGTGCAGCATAATTTGAGAGTCTGTCGTGAGAGTGAAGGTGCATGCAGGTTGGAACCTCCGTTGGAGAAGAGATCGTGCTCTTTGATGGAGCCATCGTTGGGAAGGTGTTAGAATGTGAAATGAACAGGTATCCATCTCTTCTGGAGTTTGTTCGGTCAATGCTAACAATGCCTCTCCAGCAAACTTGTCTGGGAGTGGAGACAAAGCTCCTGGCCAGCTGGAGTTCGATCCAAGTGCAGCCTTGAGTTTACCGAACCTGGGGAGGGTGCGTCATATGTGTGGAAACGAATCTTCTGTAAGGTTTCCTACAGGAACCTGTCGACTTAAACTAAAACAGACCGGCATCCCATACTCTGACGCTCATGGAAATCATGTAGAGCTGATTAGATTTGGCATTACTGTCTCTCTTTTGGTTGACTGCATACCCAGGACATGCCCCGCGTGGTGGAGGAAGGCTGGAAGCGCAATTTTTTTGACAGGATCAAGATGGTTTTTGGCTTCGGAGCACCAGAATTTAGTTAAGACGAATCAAAGAAAAACAAAGAATAACATCAGATTTTTGCTGACTCAGTTTCAACGTCCGACGGTACGGTCCCTGGGCCCGGCCCGGTGTGCCAGGGGCCGCGGCAGTGCCCGGCCGACTGCCCGGCCAGCGTGATCGGACAGTGTACGGTACCGTAACGACGGCTGCGCTGTAGGCCCTGAGTCTAGCCTAGTTGCTGAAGCCTTCACGGTTGCTGAGTACGGTACTCAACCGTTAATAGTGGTAGTAGTCGGACGGTCGAGTAAGCCTCCGTGAGTTCGACGGCCCATCAGCCAGGCTATTCACTGAGTCTAAACTCAGAGGGACGGTCTCACTGCCAGGCCGCGCTGCGGCCGCCGCTGACTGGCAGTCCCCGGAGTCCTCGTTGGCGCGGCAGCCTGAGAGTGGGCCCATCGCCGCCGGAGGCTGGCCTATCAGTCCGATCGCCACACCGAGGGCCCTCAGGCTGCCGCCGCTCGGAGCCTGCGGTTCGGGTTGCCCTGGCACGGTTTCGGCATTAGATGGGACTCAGGGCCAGCGTGACGCTGCTGACTCCGGCCCGGCGCATGGCCGGGCCCGGCACCGGGCGGTGCGGCAGTGCGGCATTCCGAAACGGCGCCGGGCGAGAGTCCGAAGTTCCCGAACTCGGAACTCGGAACTCGGCCCGAACTTCCTTGGACCGTCGGTTCGGAAGTTCATCATTGGAACTTGCCGCACTGCCGCACTGCAGTGCCAGGCTTCCGAACGGTTCCCGGGGCCTGAGTCACCCCGGGCCCGCAGTGACCGGGCCGGCCCGATCGGCCGGCCAGCCGGGCCGGCGGACCCGGCCAGAATGCCATCTATGGCCGCATCGCCGCACCAGACTTGCGCCAGCGAGGAGGAGGAGGTAGAGGAGGAGGAGGAGGAGGTGAGGACGACATGTCAAGGTACTCTAGTGCCGTAAAAGAAGTTCACGCGCAGATCCCGCAGGAACTTCAAGACATTTTACGCGTCTCCAGCTTTCTAAGGTGCTTTCCTGCCTACCATCTACCTCCCTTGCTGAAAGGATCATGGAAGGGATGCCGGCGATGGCGAGGAGGGAGGAGCTGGAGACAAGATCAAGAGACGTAGCAACGGATGTGAGATGGTAGCGATGGGATGCTCACCTCGTCAAACTTGTAACGCCTTCGTCCAGCGCATGCGACTGGAACCTCTCCCATGGCAGGGTTTTCAGGAGAGGACTTTAGGGTCCTTGGGAGGTCATGCCGGAGCAGCGGCAAGTCTCATGCGGAGATGTTGAATGAGATGTGACGGGCTGCCTCAGCTTTGTGTTCTGAAGCGACTGAATGCATTTGATGGTGACTGGGTTGAGATTAGGAGCCCGAATTCGAGGTGATTGAATAAGAATGAGAACATTTCCTGTATGATAACAGCAAAACTACCGCAGGAAACTTGTTAGGATCAAACTTGTGAAGTGCAGCTGCAAACCTCATGCTTGCTCCATCGCGTCCTGCTCTCGAGGCCGCTCCCTCCTTGTGCGACGTGGGATGATGGAGATGTTGAGGATTGGTGGACAGGAAGAGGATGGGAGAGTGACCGTGAGGAGGTTCGACGAGAAGCTCGAGTGTGCGAAGAGTGTGGTGCTTGCTCGCGTCTCAAGGATAGACTCCGAGGCATCGGATGAGAATGTCAGGTTGTCACATTTGATATCCAATGACTGTCGCCTGACTCGCTCCAGGGCGCTGACCTCATTTCCTTTCAAGAAGTTCGCCTTCGAAATGGTGACATGCTCCTATCTCGAGCAGCAGCTCTGATGACCAATGATTGAAGGATGACATGATCGGCGTGTGGGTTAAGAGCGCGAGATCGATATTAAGAGCGGCGACAGAGCGGGAGGAAGTGGAGGAAGAGGAGAACGACGGTGAAATGAAACCGTGCAAACTGATGACCGCCGTGATCTGACATCGTGCAGAGGAGATTGTAGATTGTCCGCAACAAGTGCGGCGGAACATATTCAAGGCTGGACATACCCTGGTTTTCTTTCAGGTCTTGTGCTTGCAATGTGCCATCAGTATTTAATTCTCCTTGTTTTCAGATTCAGAAAGTAGATGGAGCCATGCACAAACAATACTTTCTCATCGACTCGGATAGCACAAGAGTCACGCTTGAGGGGTCGATCAACGCAAAGGTCTGCCCTGTTGCAGATCTTTCCCTGTCCAACTCGATGCCTTAGGTCCCTCCTGTACCGCTCGAAGCATTCGCACCGCACATGAACGTCGAGATGGTGAAGTCTTTCTGCCCATCCTGTTTGAGAACACCATGATTGCCAAAACGCAATGCGATTATCATCACTGTCGTTTATGTGGAGGGAGGTAGAAGGACACGGACAAGGACCAGGAAGAAGGAAATGCTGCGAGGAGGAGGAGGAGGAGGAGGAGGAGAAAGACGAGGACGAGGACGAGGACGAGGGCGGGAGATGGGTAGAATCGATTTAACTTTCAAGCAGATCGTCACCTTGCACAAGTTGCTGCAGCCTCTGTTTCACGAGTCATTGCAGTCGCATGAAATGAACCTTTCTCTCTTGTTGTTCGGGCCGCAGGTGAGTAGAGGATGGTCCTCAGGTGCGAGAAGAGAACCTGACCATGATGTAGGGGACAGGAAAATGTTCTTTGATGCGGCACACAGCTGCTCGTCTTGGGGTGATGCGCGATTGCGATGATGGGGCGCAGTTTTGACTGTCTCTAAGGTGGATGTTGTGGTTGCAAACTGCGCTAAGTTCAAGATCGGAAGCAGCAAGCAAAAGGATGAAAGTATAGACAAGCTGCTTGAGGTGAACCTGCAATAGCGCTGAAAAGATATTTAACGAATATCTTCTCAAGGATTGCAAACTGCATGCTCCTTGCATCCTCCTCCTTCGCCGCTCAGAATTTTTGCTGGAGGATGAAGAGGGGGAAAGGCAGACAGGGGGAAAATGGTTGAGGCGGATCAGAGATGAATTGATCTCCTTTCATCACGACGGCAAGATGAGAGCATGCAAGAAAGTCGTCGTCGTAGCTTCTGCTGATGATGCAGAGAAGCTTTCATTGCAGACTCGGCAGCTTTTCACACACGATGTGGAAGTGAAGCGGCCGGGAGATGAAGAGAGGGAGGTGCTGATCGATTCGCTTCTGGACCTCTCGGCCAACGCCGAAGGAAGCTTGTCAGCAAAGGTATCCACATCCGATTAGAGTGCCTCCTGACACTGGGATCAGACAATCTCCTCGCAGATGGTGGGGAGGAGCCAAGAGGACATCATCGCCCTTCTCGTGAGATCAGACTCGCTGCCCTCCGTCTCCTTCCTCACGTGCCTCCAGTCCCGCGCTGCTTCTTTGCGCCACCTCAAGGGAAACATCCTCGCCGGGGAGTTGACCGCGGGCAAGCTGACGCTGGGGGACATCAACGAGGCCCTGGACATGCAGAAGGCCCAGCTCGCCACCGCGATCGGAACCCCCAAGGTGCGACGACAGGGAAAGAGGACGAAGAGGACGAGGACGAGGACGAGGACGAGGAGAATAAGAAGGAGAAGGAGGAACCGTATGAGGAGGTGGTGATGGAGGA
The DNA here is from genome assembly GCF_000315625.1 of Guillardia theta CCMP2712. Taxonomy (NCBI): domain Eukaryota; class Cryptophyceae; order Pyrenomonadales; family Geminigeraceae; genus Guillardia; species Guillardia theta. The sequence continues at coordinate 370,460 of NW_005434635.1, forward strand.
GGAGGAGAACAAGCAGGAGGAGCAGGAGGAGCAGGAGGAGGAGACTTCCTGCTCTGTGCCGCCCTCTGTCCGCCTGACACCTGTCCCGGGCAGGTCCCAGACGTCAAGTGGGAGGACGTCGGGGGTCTGGAGGATGTCAAACGAGAGATTCTAGATACAGTCCAGCTGCCCCTCAAGCACCCCAACCTCTTCAAATCTGGTAGTAGTTTGCGGCCCAGCTACAGGCGGGCTGACGCCCCTGCAGGGCTGAAGAGCAGGTCGGGGGTGCTGCTGTATGGGCCCCCTGGGACTGGCAAGACGCTGGTGGCGAAGGCGGTGGCGTCTCAGTGTTCGCTCTCCTTCATGAGCGTCAAGGGGCCAGAGCTGGTCTAGTACTAACCCCTCGACTGCTGCTACGACCTCCCTCCTGTCCTCATCTTTCTCCCACTGCCATGATCTCCCTCCCTCCCATCTCGCCCTCCCACTGCCCTAATCCCTACCTTCCACCTCTCCTGCTTCGTTGTCTCGCATGTTCACCCTGCTGCTCATCCCTTCCCTCCTCTTTTGACTCCCTGCTCCTTCTCTGACCTCGAAGGCTAGATAAACATGTATGTCGGGGAAAGCGAGAAGAACATCCGCGAAGTGTTCAAGAGGTTCGAGCCTGAGCGCGGCAAGAACGAGAGCACTGACGGCAGAGGGTTGCAGGGCGCGAGAAGCTGTTCCTTGCGTCGTCTTCTTCGACGAGCTAGATTCTCTCGCCCCTAACAGGTCAAGGAGGAGGAGGAGGAGGAGGAGGAGGAGGAGGAGGAGGAGGAGGAGGAGGAGGAGGAGTGCTTGCTGCTAGCTTACCGAGGTGAGCAGGGGAAATGGGGCAGACTCAGGGGGTGTCATGGACCGAGTGGTTTCTCAGCTGCTGGCAGAGATGGACGGGATAAACGAGGGAGGAGGAGCAAATCTCTTCGTTATGGGCGCGACGAACCGTCCTGACCTCATTGACCCTGCGCTTCTCCGTCCTGGTGAGTTGAGGAATGGAGGAGAGGAGAACAAGATGAAGGAAAGCATGTACACGCTATTCCTGGTATGGAGGGTAGAAGACAGCTAGGCAGGAAGCAGGAGCAGGAGCAGGAGCAGGAGCAGGAGCAGGAGCAAGAGCAAGAGCAAGAGCAGGAGCAGGAAGTAGAAATGTTTCTGCTCATCACTCCTCTCCAGGTCGCTTCGACAAGCTGCTCTACTGTGGAGTTGGAGGGAACGCAGAGGCAGGAGGAAGCTTGCAAGCTCAGGCACAGCAAGGGTGACTACGATGGCCTCGCTGACTGCTGGCACAGGTCAAGGTCCTGACGGCCCTGACAAGAAAGATGAGGCTCGATGCTGACGTGGAGCTCGCAGAAGTGGCAAGGAGATGCTCGAGTGAGGAGCCGAGCTGTACCCCAGCAGCACTTGATGCCTGGCGCAGGCAACTACACCGGAGCTGACCTCTATGCTGTCTGCGCCGACGCATGGCAGAAAGCGGCAGAGCGTCTGATTCGAGAGGCAGAGGAGGTGAACGGCCCGTCCTCCCAGGAGGGAGGAGGAGGAGGAGGAGGAGGAGGAGGAGGAGGAGGAGGAGGGAGGAAGCCGCTGACCCATGAAGATGTGGTAGTTAGTCAGGTCTGCACTGCTGTCCTCTTGCCCATCTGACTGCTTGCAGTCGGATTTTCTCGAAGCTCAAGCAGCTATCGCTCCCAGCATCACTGACGAGATGCTTGCAAGGTAAACGACCTTCTGCTTCTCTTGTCCTCAGCTCTTCGTACCTCTGACTACACTCGGATCATGACTTCTAATTGTCTTGCACGTCCCATCCCATCCCATCCCCATCCCTCCCCTTCCTTGCGTCGCAACTGTCGCTGACTTTCTGCTGATTCAGCTACGACGATCTGCGCGTTAAGTTCTCAGCAAAGCCGAAAAGATGACTCATCGAGGAGAGGAGGGGAATGCAGCATCATAGTAAATACAAGTAACTCCCAGACCTTGCCCAAGGTCCACCGGCGGCCATCCGGGCCCACACGGTGCCGGTGGGCCCGGGGGGGATGTTCGGTGGCACTCAGAGCTGTGGCTCCCGGCCCGGCCGGGTCCGTTACTCACTGGCACCTTTGAGTAAAGAGGCACCGGAGGGCCCGGCTCAGCTGTGACGGTGACGGTTACAGTATGATTGATTAGATGTAACGTTTTCAACGTCCGTCCAGGCAGTTGGTTGAGTGAACTTTCAGGATTGCAAATCGGGGGGGTTGTGAATGAGAATTGGGGGGTAGGGGTAGTTCTTGTACCGTACTCTGAAACTGAGAAACAATGGGTGATTGTTAATTTTCAATGAGGTCCTGTCTCTGTAAATGGGGTAGGGTACCCAATGGGGGGTGGGGTAGGTTATGTTCCCCGACGGACAAATCAGGGCTCTTGCCAGCTTTCCCTCTCCTTCCCCTCCTCCCTTCCTACCCAAACACACAGTAACATACCCTCCTCCCTTGTCCTCCTCCTCCTCCCCCTCCCCGCTTCCTCTCCTCTCTCATCCTTCTCCTTCCTTCTCCTCCTTCCCCTCCTCCCTTATCCTCCTCCTTCAATTTCTTTTCCGTCTCCTCAAACATTTCAACTCCACCAGACTCATATCTGGACGCCAAGTACTCTCCCTTATTCTCTCCTAAACTCTCCTCTCTCCTGTCTTCTCTGTTCACTGTCTTGTCTCCCAACCATCTACCTGTCAAGATCTTAGCCTAGCTCACGGAGAAATGTCCATTCGAATGCGGCGGCAGAGCCCTCGGAAGGAGCTTCACGCTGTTGATTCCAGCTCACCTGGTCCTGGCATGTACAACGTCGGCACTGACCGCGATATTGGGAGGACCAAGAGCAGAATGCAGGAGTGGAAGTCGCCGATGCGAAAGGTGGAGTGGTGAGCGAGAGGAGGGGAGCGGGATGGTAGGAGGTTGACCGGCTCCCCTTGACCTTCAGGTTTCTGAGGAAGACAGAATCTGCAGATGTATCGTTCCCGCAGATGATGGACCACAACGGGATCGCGAGGTTGTCAGCAGATGATCTTATCGTTTGTGTGTGTTGAGCGTGAAGGCTGTGATCCACGTGCTCTTTGTACGGTAGTTGTATGTGTCGTTGACAACATCAACGTTTGTGTGATTGTGTGCGAGTCAAGAATCAGTATGAATATTGTCAGTTTGATGGATTGCAATGGTGCAGTTGATCACAGTTGTTGTCAGAGAATGAGAATCACTGTAATGATCATCCATCTACCAATCTCGCGTGCTGCGCTGATCTGGACGGGGCAGGACGATCATCAGGTCGGAGCAACGGCTCAAAACGACGATGGGGACGAGGAGCAGTCGCTCACCCCCGACGTGCTGGGACGGCAGGAGGCCGTCGGAGAAAATCAACTATCAGGTTGCTGGACTGTGCTGGGGGAGAGCAGGGAGTTTCAGTCTTTCTCACTTGTCTGCTTCTGCCGTCAGATCTTCCAAGTGATCCCTCCCTACTTCGCCAGCTACAACCTCGGCCCGGGGTCCTACGTGGTCCAAGACGACAGGGAGATCGGCAAGACCAAGAGCAGGATGCAGGAGTGGTACGACACTGAGGTCAACGTGAGGGTGAGGTGACGGGGATGGCAGGAAGTCGCCGCTGAGAGAGACGAGCTGGTTCAACAGGACGAGCGATGCTCCTTCCGACTTGTTCGCCTTCTCGCCCTTGAAGTGCGTTGACCCCTTCATACTCTTCGGAGAAGCAGCGGAAGGGGCGGGGGGGAGGGGGAGCGGGTTGGTGGGCAGGTGGGGGGGGGGAACACACACATCCATCCTTGAAGTTGTTACTATTCGCTCAATTTGATGCTTCAGTTCTCCCTCGCGAAACAGGACGGGCGGGAGGCACTCGCATGAAAGAGAAAGGGGCAAAGGGCATGTAGGAAGGCAACCTACCACTCTCTTCCACAGGGAGAGCAGGGAGCGACGTCATTCCCGGCAGAGTTTTCCTCAAGCTGGACCACGTCAGCGTTGGCAGCATGACCTCCGTTGGACCTGATTCGCAGAAGTCGCCGTCCGTCATGAAAGTCTTTCAACTCCAATCCAATGAGTCTTCGTTGTTGACCACTGATGTGGGGTTAGATGGGC
>NW_005434635.1:374677-413338 GCF_000315625.1 Guillardia theta CCMP2712
GAGGGAGGGGGGGGAGAAAGGGAATCCCCGGGAAAGGGTGGTAACCATATCTCGCATCAAATGGGGGGGCTGCAGGTTCCCCCTCGCGAGAAAACAAGAGAGGGGGGGGGAGGGCATCTGGCAGGGCGGATAGGGACTTTTAGAATTCCCCCCCCCCCCCCCCCTTTTTTCCCTTTTTCCCCTCCCAAACTTCTTTTTCTTCTTTCCCCCCCCAATTCTTCTTCTCCCTTCCCCCCCCGCTTTTTTTTCCTCCCATTTTTTTTTAATTTTTTCCCTTCCCCCCGCCCTCCCTGCCTGTTAACCCCCCCCCCCCCCCCCTCCTTGCGTTCTCACATTTCACCCTCCTCCTCCTCCCTCTGTCCCAACATGTTTGTCTAACTGTGTCTGGTCAGTGGCCTACTGTTGAAGACGATGGAAACTTTCGGAGAAAGAGAGGAGGCACCAATACATAAACTCCCTCCTCTCTTTCTCTTCCCTCCCCCTCCTCCCTCCTCCCTCCTCCCTCCTCCCTCCTCCCTCCTCCCTCCTTGCGCTCTGCCTCCTTTCCATACTCTTGCAACTCTCCCCTCGCTTCTCATAGGACGGAGTTTCTAATGAATACCATGCAGCTTGAGCTTGTGCTAACTAGGGGAGGGCAGCTTGAAGGCTCTGCACGTGCTATCGTCTGATCCCGTCAGCACGAATTTCGCGTCTCTGGTGATGGCGATACTGAGAATCGCCTGGGAGACAAGTTAGGAAAGGAGATGGAAGGGGGGGGGGAGCAAGTGGGGAAAGGGAGTGGAAGGAGCACGGAGAGGGAGAACAGAGAAGAAGATGCGAGTACAGGAGAGAATGAAGAACAAATGTCGATCGAATGACAAACAGCAGCGCAAGAAGACAAAAAAAAATGGAAGGAGATCAACAACAATCCACAGCAGCAGCAGCAGCAACAACAACAACATGAGCAGCAGCAGCAGCAACAACAGGAGCAGCAGCAGCAGCAACAACAACAACAGGAGCAGCAGCAGCAGCAACAACAACAGGAGCAGGAGCGCACGTGCAGCCAGACCTTATGGTGCCCCCGGAAGACTTTGATGAGGGAGCCGTCGAGGATGCTCCAGACGTAGAGGTTTCCCTTGGCTCCAGCTGAGAAGAGCATCGGAGATGAGACATGCATCAGCAGCTTCGTCGCCCCCTCGTGCTGCGGCACTCCATGCTCGTTCGTTCGTCGCGTCTGGTAGCAGCACGCTCGCTCGCGGCCGTTGGCTGTGGAGGATGAGTGAAGACAGTGAGAACAAGCACGCAAGTGAAGAGCAGGAACAGGAGCAAGAGCAAGAGCAGGTGCAGGTGCAGGTGCAGGTGCAGGTGCAGGTGCAGGTGCAGGTGCAGGTGCAGGTGCAGGTGCAGGTGCAGGTGCAGGTGCAGGTGCAGGAGCAGGAGAGAGAAGGAGTGGGGAACAACCTATCTCCCATATCCTTACGGAGCCATCCATGCTGGCGGTGATGGCGATATCGGGGTAGTACTTGGAGATGAGAATGTCTTCAACTTAGCCAACAGTCAGAGAGGAGAAGATGAGCAGATCAAAGATAGAAGAGGTGGCAAGGAAAGAGCCTGGATGATGTGGAGCATTGCAAGGGACTTACTCGATGCTGTGTGCCCTGACGTGGCGAAAAGAGGAAATTTGTTGATGATCCTGGCAAAGGGTTGAGAAGGAGAAGTAGAACAAGACAAGATGTGAAGAAGGAGGGGAGAAGAAAAGAGATCATATCAAGACGGAAGAAGAGACACATGTCAGCCAGAACAAGAAGCTAAAACATGCAGGCGAGAAAATTTGATTTCACATGTTCCCTTCCTCCCTCGTCACTCACTTTCCCGTCTGCGAGTGGAACAGGATGACCCGCCCGTTCTTGTCGCCGCTCACACAAACAGGATCAGAGGGATGGCATGCAAGAGCCGTAACGACGTCAGCATGTGCGTTCACGGGATCATTGATACCTGAGGAACGTTAGGAAGAGAAGAGGAGGAGAGGGTCGATTGTGATCAAATTGGATAATAAATTGAATATCAAGGGCAGCGCAATCAGGCAGGACGAGAGACAAACGGAATAGAAAGAAGAAAGAAGATGAATGATTCAGGAATGCAGCAGGCTGAGGACGAGGACAAGGACAAGGACAAGGACGCAGGGGGACAGGAGGAGGTGGAGCAGCGCGGGTCCTACTGCGGAGGAGGGAGCCTGTCTTAGGGCAGAAGATCTGTGGAGGATTCGAACGTGAGCGAAACGAGTTTGACCAGCTGGAAGTAGCAGCACCCGGAGAACTCCGTCAATGCAGCCGGTGACGACAAGCTTTCCTCCTGCTCGATCGCGTCACGGCAAAAGAAAGCAGGAGGATGAAGAAGTAGATGACGACGAGGAAGAGAAGTAGCAACAAGCAGCAGGTGCGAGAGAGAAAAGGGGAGAAGACTGTCAAAGTGCTCGGTGAGCAAACAGTGAGCAACCTGCTGCAAAACCTCCGCATGTGACAGAACCAGGATGACTGCAAGAGAAAAAAACTTCAGAAGAGAGCTTCTCCTCCCTCCCTCTCCCTCTCCCTCTCTCTCTCACCTTGTAAATACTTGCAGACAGGTGCCATAGTAGGATTGTTGGGGCTCTGCTCCACAGACAAGTCATCCTTCCTCACGCAGAAAAGAAATTTCGCTTTCCTCCCTCCCTTGAGCTGCTCGAGATCTCCCACATGAAGCAGTTGCCATCGTCTGAACCTGCATGATCCCCACAGATCAGCGACTGAACTGCCAGGACGTGACGGCGTACCAGCGAGAATGACCGATCCTCTCGGGTGCCACTCCATCCAGTTCATAGTCCCCGATCCCTCCTGCCATGGCAGGGCATCACGTCAGACTCTTGCGAGACTTGCTGCTTGCTCCACCAGGCTCGTAACCAGCTCTCCCGTGTCTGCCATCCTTGAAGCAGTTCAACAACAGCACATGGCGGCATAGCAAGCATATACCAGACTTTGATGACTCCATCCATGGCGGCGGCGGCGATGAACCTGTCAAGCATGTCAAGACAAGAACTTTCTCCCATCCGCATGACTCACGTCCCCTCGTGACTGAAGCGGACATCTATCACAGAGTCCTGCCCTCAAACAGTCAGCAAACAATTTGATATTTTCATCTGGCATCCAGTACCGTGAAAGTGCTGTTTTCGACTTTCATCTCCTTCAGGCCTCCTCTTTCTTTGTATTGCCATAGCGACAGACTGTCATCTCCTCCGCCACACGCAAACTTGGAGCTGTCATATGGACTTGTGCTCAGACTGTAAACCCTGTGCAAGCAAGGTCACCAGAAGAAGCTTGTGTTGCGGTACTTACGGTCCTGCTCTTGCTATGCATGCAGCTGCATCGTCTTCGAGAGTCTTGAGGACACCAACATCGTCATCGTCGTCAGTCTCTTGCTCAACACCGTCGTCTTGCTCGTCAAACATGTCCACCCTGTATGTGGTGTTGGGGTCCGAAGGCTCGGACCCATCCACCAACACCTTGGGAGTGACGTCAATGACGCGTCAAGGAATCGGATTCTACCAGAGACCTCATCGGATTTCAAGAAGATGATGTCTGAGTCGTCATACATCTGCTGCAAATTTTCTCTCGAGGCCTCTTTCTTCTGCCTGTCCTCCCCGTCCTCTTCCTCTCCTTTCCCCCCATTACATGATTTTTCGCCTTGATCGCCTGCATGCACAAATCATTCAGACTGGTGACTGAAGCTTGCGCGACACATGTTAAACCAGTTTCTCCTCCTGATTCTCCTCCTCTCAGGCCCACAAAGTTGTTCACATGAAGATCCCTCCGTGTCTGCAGCAGAAGTCTCCTGTAACATGCACCATGTAAGGACGTGCAGGTAAGGACAATGTGAACAGAAGGAGGGGACAAAAACCTTAGGAGTGTATGCGCATGTAGTTCAAGGAGTTGAGAGGTAAGACCATGCTCGCACTTGCACGTGGCTCCATGGTGCTCGAGCAGAGCACCTTGAGCAACCACGATGAAGGAGGCCCACAGGCAAAGGAGGAGAGTAGAAATTTGAATGAGCATCATCATCATATCACGCTCTTTCTTGATCTATGGAGACGCCATGGACGTCATCGCCTCAACAGCTCAACTCCGTCGCATCATCGCTCATCGCGGCTCCTCCGCCATGTTCGCCCCTTCTCCCCAACGCCCTCGTTTCTCCCGAATCCCACTGGCCGCATTGTTTCCCCCTTGTTTCCCCTCATCCCCGCTCATTCACCCCACTCCCGAAAAAGGAGCCGACCACAGAGCCGACCATGTTCGGAACCATCCGGCAAGCGCGCATGGCGCTGATGCTGTTGAGCACGGAGACGACCGATGCTCTGATCTCTGTGGCCGAGGCCATCGACAAGACGTCAGTGGATGATCCTGCTCCTCCAGCCGTCGACCCCTCCATCACTGCAGAGGTGGCAGATGCGCAAAAGGAGGTGGACGAAGAGCAGAAGGCGCTAAAGGCGGTGTATTCAGCGTGAGCATGCGTGCTGGTTCGGTTTGAATGTGCCGTGGTGGATATATTCAGACAGATTTCATCGATAAATGTTTCATGTATCACCCTGCTGCTATAGAGCCTGTCCATAACTCCCGATGCAAAAGTTCGCCCAGATCACCGGCCTTACCTTGAAGCTGCCAAGGTGACCGAAGACTTGTAGAGGTTGAGATGAGATGGACACGCATCGTGAATGATGTACGTGACATGATAGCTCCTCGTGGAGTTCGCACCCCTTGCTCTAACCGAGTCCACAAGTCGAGTTTCTCCCCCAGTCTGTAGCTTCGATCGAGCAGGAGCCACGCAAGGGACGGAAGGTACTCGGAAGGTTTGAGTGTGCCGAATCTCGATTACTGGCTGAGTGTGAGAGGAGGGGAGGAAGGGGGAATGAGAGGTACAGCGAGGGCAGATAGACGAAGACGAAAAGGGGGAGGGAGTGGAACAGGATATATAGCGTGGACGAGAAACGCTGCTTCGTTTCTTTCTTGGCTGACGGCGCCATATCTCATCGAAAGAATGAATGCTGGAGTATGTGAGATGGAGATGAAGGCATAAGAACTACATGAAAGAGGAGATCACATGATCAAATTTACAGATATTCGCATTCATCGCAGCTTCTTGTTGCTGTTGTACATGTTCACGATACTGTGACGTCAGTGCCGGATGGCAGACTTCATGAAAAACCAACAGTTGTTTGTTGATTGAGGAACGATGGTGTTCTCAAACAGCAGATAGCCCACGATATCTCGGCCATACACGCAGTCTTGTATTGGGGTTGTCTTCTAGCCAATTTCAGATCTCGTTACACTTCGGTTCCAAAGCAACAATGGATTGGAGTAGTCCCTTCCAGCTCCTAGGAAATTCCTGCTCCCCGCCCCCTTTCCCCCTCCCCCTCGTCCCCCTGATCTCTCCGCCTCTTTCACCTCCTCTTCTCATCTCCCCTCCTCCCCAGCACGCTGATACCTCACCGACTCCGCAGTGCATCTGATTTTGACCTCTAAAGTTGGTCCTCAGACTCATACCCAGCTCCTCCCAGCAGCTCATGACATCTAACGCCTTGCTGCTCCACACCTCCCACTAGCATACCGATGTTCAGTCGAAGACAGGGGTCCCTCCTCCTGGTCTACAGCACCATCGCCATCTCCATGATAGTCTGGTACAAGTACGAACAGAGCAGAGACGTTGCCCGACTGTCAGAGCTGCCAGCGAGCTTGTTCACGGACAAGAATCGGCCCTTCAGCATCGCGTCCTCTCCTCCTCCTCGGTCCTCCCATAGCTCACGATCCTGCACAGGGGTGGATTGGAAGTCGCGCTCCTGTGCCTACCGCAACCTCTGCGGACGGGGTGATAGAGGGAGGAAGGTTCCTCTACTTCCAGCATCCGGACGACGTCTCCTCCCTCTCCTTAGACTGGGCTGTCTCCCTTCAGAGCGGACATGGCGGCTACGGCCCTCGTTGGAGCCCCGTCACAGTCAACGGGACGGTGCCAGGGAACGCCACGTGGGTCGACCTGGGAGGGGACGCTGCTGTGTTTGTCACGGAGTACAACTGGGCCAACCCGAGCCTGCTGGTGGCCGACTCGTTCTTCCCGTGGTATGCGCTGCTGGCGAGCTTCATGCAGTCCTCCACCTCCTCGCTCGGCATCAAGATCAGGCTGGTCAGCCCCCTCCCCTGGTCCTGCGACTGGCAGCGGAGCCACAACACTTCGTGGGCCCACTGGTGCGACAAGATCTGGAACAAGTTCTGCCCTGGCAACGTCCCATTCATGATGACCTCTCGTCGCCTGCTCGACTTGTCCGACCTCGCAGCTCACAACCGATCCCTCCTATGCTTTCCTCGCGTCCTCGCTGGGGTCGGGCGTTGGACGGATCACTGCAGTGACTCTTACGTCCATGGGGAGAGCCAAGCATGGACCCGCAGGGCCCTGGACGACCTGGACGTGAACGCGTACTGTAACGCGGGGCGATCCCTGCTCTACCATAATTTCCGAGAGTTTGTGCGATCCAACCTCAACATCCAGCCTTCCATCACAGCAAGACAGGTCCTCCTGGGCAACTTCCATGTGGAGGACAACTTTCAACTGAGGTTGACAAGTTGCTGCGGTACCTGCCCTCTGTTGCCAGCCATCTGAGAGAATGGGGATTTCATCCCTTGCTTGCAGACCTCCCTAAGATGAGCTTGAAGGAACAAGTTGCTGCTGCCATGAGGAGCGAGGGATATGTCGGAGTTTGCGGGGGAGGCTCTACCTTCGTTGCCCTCTTCCTGTCACGGTTCGCTCTCTTCCTCGTTGCCTGCTCCAGCCCCAAGATCCTCGACTACGAGCTCTTGCTCAACATCGGCTTCCTGCGAGTCGAGTACCTGAACAGCCTTCCTCCCTCCCCAGCTGACTTGGCTGGTCACGTCCAAAGGCTCCTCCAGGTCTCTCAGCTTGCTAGGGGGCGTCGCCGGTGACTCGTGAGTCTCGGAGGCCGCGGCGTCGCTAACTTGGAGTTCTAAATACTACTGTACCATATCATCCGCGGTCTCTCAGTCGACGGACTCCCTCCCCGGGCCGCGGCCCGGCGGCGGGGCCCGGCCGGCGCCGCCGGCCCGAGTCGGCCGCCGGTCTCGGGGGGGCCCGCCGTTCAGAGTCAGGCCTCGTCGGGCCACGCCGGGTGCCAACGGTCAGGCCCGACCGGGAGCAGGGCCGGGACCCCGGCGGACCGGACCCGGTCCGTCTTACTTGGTAGCGGTACTACGGTACGGTACTCCGTAGGCCGCCGGGCCGCGCCCGGCTCCGGCGGCGATCGGAGAGCGAAGGTAATAAAAGGCAGAGGAGTAGCAGGTTATGGGCCTCTGCACCGAGGATATGGCGATGCACTTCACGCCCCTGCTGTTACTGCTTGCCATGGCGGTAGCGACGTCTGCTGTGCCCATGAGGTGAAGATGCTTACCCTCCCCTCACCTCGTCCTCCTCCTCTTCCTCTATTCCTCTCCTTGGATGCGCTGTCATGGCAGAGGCGTCCCTGTCTGACCATAGGGGACTGAAACGCTACTTTGTCCTCGAGGTTGCTCAGTTGCTACTGCGGTTGACTCGATGTGTTCTTTGTGTTTGGTTGCCTTGAGAACAACTTATTCGACGATGAATGGATAGTTTGCTTGCAAGTTGGTATGTTTTTAGTTCTGAGACACGAGGTTTGTTCTCGACAATGCGCCCTTTTCGCTGTTGGCATGAGATCCATGTGATGGGTACTTCCATGTCTACACCTACACAACATCTGCATGTCCTTGCGCAGCTTCAATGTCTCTCAACACCCTCAACATGATCGCGCTCGTCGTTACGAGCGAGCGAGAGGCCCGCGCTGACAGATGCCTGCAGGTCTAAGGGTCGATGCCTGAGAGAGTTTGAGCGATGGACGAAGAAGCACTCGAAGGTGTACGAGGACGATACCACCTACCTCAGAAGACTCGCGTCCTTCTGCGTGTCCCTCAAGGAGGTGGAGGCGATCAACTCTCGTCCCGGCACTACCTGGAGGGCGGCGCTGAACCAGTACAGCGACCTGACCTGGGAGGAGTTCAAGCATGCCAAACTCATGGCGGAGCAGAACTGCAGCGCGACTGTCACGACGCCAGTGGAGAAGCTCGTGAAGATGGGGATAGTGGCGGATGAGTTCGACTGGAGGAACCAGACGTGCGGCGAGACCTCGTGTGTGTCGATGGTGAAGAACCAGGGCACTTGCGGTAGTTGTTGGACCTTCTCGACGGCAGCAGCTCTAGAGTCTCTGCATGCCATCAAGACAGGAGAGATGGTCCTGCTGAGCGAGCAGCAGCTCGTGGACTGCGCGGCAGACTTCAAGAACAACGGATGCAACGGCGGCCTCCCGTCCCAGGCCTTCGAGTACATCATGTACAACGGCGGGCTGAGCAAGATGGAAGAATACCCGTACGTGTGCGGCGATGGACATTGCAACGTGACTGGAGGCCCCTGCGCCTTTGATCCTGTTGGAAAGCCATGGAGCGTTGGAGCCAAGGTGAGAAGGAGGGGGAGGGGGAGGAAGGGAGGAGCAGATCAGAGAAATCTCTTGTTTGTGTGGCGTTGGCTAACAAGGAAGAAGGTTTCGAAAGTCGCAAACTTCACGCCGGGAGACGAGATCAGGTGCTGCCCTCGCCTTTGCTTCGGCTCCCTCATGCTCCTGCAGCATGAAGACTGTCGTCGGATCGCACAACCCCATCAGTGTTGCGTTCGAGGTGAGGGAACAACGGTGGCGAGGAGGATCGGGAGGAAGCGGTTGGAGGTTGGGAAAGGGAGAGACGAAGAGGAAGAAGAGGAAGAGACAGGTGGCAGGGTTGGGAGGAGGACAAGGAGCAAGGAGAGGAGGGAGAGCATTGATGGTGAGTGGGCAGGTTGTTGCTGATCTCCGCCATTACTCCTCCGGCGTCTACTCCTCCCCCACGTGCGTTGGAACTCCTGACAAGGTGAGGAAGGGATGGAGGCAGAGCAATCAAAGTGGAAGGAGAGGACAAGAAGGGGAGGGAGAGAGAGGGGAAGAAAGTGATGGGTCAGGAAAGATGATGGGGAGTGAGGGGGTAGGGGGGAAGTGAGCTTAACCGCTCTGATCCTCTTCTCTACTTGCAGGTCAATCATGCTGTGCTCGCCGTTGGGTACGGGACAGAGGGAGGCATCCCCTACTGGACCATCAAGAACAGCTGGTGAGGATGAGAGGAGAAGCAGGAGGAGGAGGGGAAGGAGGAGGGCGTGGTGGTGGAAGAGCTCAAGTTCACTCCCAGGGGATTCGCATGGGGAGACAACGGATACTTCAAGATACAGAGAGGTATGCCCCCTCCTCCCTCCTCCTTCCCCTGCCCCTCTTTCTCCTCCGCCTCCTTGGCCTTCGCTTCCTCGTTCTGTTTCCCTCTCCTCCCTCATCGTCCTCCCTTGTCACCATCGCGCTTGACGTCAGCGTCACCTGCATCCTTGCTACTCACTCTCGTTGTAGGAAGCAACATGTGCGGAATCTCTGTCTGCGCCTCCTTCCCCATCACGTCCGACAAGTAAGAGAAGCAATGCGGAGGAAGCAGAGGAGAGGAGAGAAGTTTGATGTTGAGTGAATTCAAGTCCTTCACAACCTCCAAGCAAACATGGTCTCCTCTCTGCTGCTCTTCGGCTTGTAGCAGAATCTGAAGGATAGAGGTCAGGGAGGATAAACAGTGGGAGGGAGGGGGGCGGAGGATGGATGGATTGAGGGAGGGAGGGAGGGAGGGAGGGAGGAAGCATTGGGGTGAGTGGGGGCGGTGGAGAGAAAGGGAGGGAGGGAGATGGGGGCAGGGGAGGAGGAGGAGGGACAGTATTACGGGATGCGAATGATTTCTCGTAGTCCTTCAGATTCTTGAGGCTCCTGGAAATCATTCTGCCGCTTGTGAGCGAGGCAAGAGCAGCAGATCAATGCAGAGAGGAAGTGAAGAGAAAAGAAGGCGAAGAGGGGGACTGGTGGGGAGGAGGAGAGGAAGAAGAAGAAGAAGAGGAAGAGGAAGAGGTAGAGGTAGAGGTAGAGGTAGAGGAAGAGCGGGGGGTGGTATACCTTAAAGTTGTGGAAGACGTGTGGAGGGATGGGTGAGATATTCGTTCGAGCCATTGAACGGATCTGCCATCAAGGAGATGAGAAGAGCAAAGGGGAGGAAGGAGCTGGTGAACGTGAAACATGGAAGGTGGAGACTTGAGGGGAGGAGGGAGGGGACGGAAGGACAGGAGGAAGGAGACGACGCAGGGGAGGACGGAGAGGGGGACGGAGGAAGGGACCTTGTTGAGATGCAGAGCAACTTCCATCGGCGTGTCCATCCACACGCATCGAGCCTCAGCCTGCAACCGAGTGAGACGGGAGGAAGAGAACGAAAAGAAGTGGACTATCCGCCGGGAGGGGTTGGAGAGGGGGGGTGGAGGAGCAGGAGGGGCAGGAGGAGGAGCAGGGAGACAGAGGGGGGAAAGGAGTGTGTGGCAGTATAGTTGGGGATACAACCTTGTTCCTTTGAGCAAGTTGAATCCATGGTCGTCGGTCCTGCACAGAGAAGGATTACAAAAAGAGTTACTCGCTGCTCCCTCCTCCTCGTCCTCCTCACCTCTTCTTTGGGATTGAGCTTGTCGATGACCACCGAGCTAATGAACTAGAATTTAGCTGCTTTCCTTCCAATGATTCCCACAACCACCATCACCATCACCATCACCATCACCATCACCATCACCATCACCATCACCATCACTATCACTCCATCACCATCACCATCACTCCATCACCATCACCATCACTCCATCACCATCACCATCCCCTCTGCTTCATCTTCATCATTCCGATTCTTCCTCTCCTCACCAGCCCTCATCCAGTGCCTGCTGAGCGACTGACGCACATTTTTGCTTCGTGCCGAGCTCATCTTGGTTGACCCACTTGTATCCTCTACTCTCCATCTCTACGATTACAATCAGACGACACCAGGATCTCTCTCTCTCTCTCATCCCCTCTCCCCATCCCCCCACTCTCGCTCGCTCGCTCCCTCCCTCCCTCGCTCCTCTCCTCCCCTCGCTCTCTCGCTCCCTCCCTTCGTCTCCCTCGCCAGCTCTTCCACCTCTCCTTGCAAAGGTGGATTTGCCAGAAGCAGGGAAGCCGACCATGATGACGACTTCCTTTGAGGAGGGAAAGTTCAAGACTGGTGTAGCCCTGCTGAGCAAGTGAGAAGGGAGGAGGAGGAGAGAGGAGGAGAAGATGACAACAAGAGAGGACATTGACGGGAAGGATGGAGAGTGAGGGGGGGAGGACAAGAAGAGCAGAGCAGAGCGCAGGACAGGACAGGACAGGACAGGACAGGACAGGACAGAGGAGAGAGCAGCAGAGGAAGAGAGGAAAAGAAGAGAGGAGGAGGATGGAGGTGTGAGGATGGTCTGACGTTGGCTGCATCACGTCGGCAGGGTTGAAGCCAGAGAATGTGAACTCCTGGAGGCAAAAGGGAGACCATGAGCCACGAAGACAGCAGAGGGCGAAGAGGAGGAGCAGGGGGAGGAGGCAGAGGGTGAAGAGGCTGAGGAGGAGCAAGAGGAGGAGAAAGCAGAGCAGAAGGAGGAAGAGAAACAGGAGGATGAGGAGGAGGAGGAGGAGGAGGAGGAGGAGGAGGACGGAAACGTTGCAGCGAGGAGGAGGATTTTCATGCCTCTAACGGACGTCCCATGAAGAATTCTTCCGGGGTATGGAAATCGATACCTGCATTGAGGGCAAACTGAAAGAGGGAAATGTGAGTTTTGAAGGGAGGAACACAGCAGCGCCAAGGAGAGGAGTAGAGGAGTAGAGGAGTAGAGGAGGAGAGGAGGAGAGGAGGAGAGGAAGAGAGGAGTAGAGGAGTAGAGGAAGAGAGGAAGAGAGGAAGAGAGGAAGAGAGGAGGAGAGGGGGAGCAAGTCAAAAGGAGATAACAAGAGTAAGAGTCCGAGGAAACAAGAGGAGATAAGCATCAACACTAGCAGACTAACCTTGCGATCGCTGTCGGAAAAATCTTTCTCCCTTGCTTCAATCCATGGCCTCTCACTGTTCCTAGTTGATCAACACCTCCCTCCTCTCCTCCCCGTCAATCCAACGTACCCGAGGGGCCGACCGGCTGCGTCCCCGACGTAGAAAGAGCCTTTGACGTTGACTTCGCAGCCCTGAAGGCAAGAGATGAACGTGTGAATGTCAACGACAACGGCTCTGATCTCGCCTTGAGCTCTTTCATCTTCTCCACTGTCTTGAACCACATCCCTGCATACAGATGTTCAGTCAGGATGCTGCTCAAATATGCTTCGCCCCTCATAGCGTGCGCGCTCTTGAACGGTTCGCTAGATCGCCATCAAAGTTCAATGTGCAGCAGTCATGCATCGAATAGAGAAACATCCCCATCATCAACATCGAACTGACAACAACTTTCAGAGTGCAACGTCATCACACCGGGAGCTGGCTTTCGGTTCTCGTCCGAGCCATAGCAGGCAAAGAAGATCAGAGGGCAGCCAAGGGCCGAGTGGATCGACGAGATCTGAGAGATCGGAATCAACAAGGAGCACAGACCATGAGATTCTTTTACCTTATGCTCGACCCCTGCCTCGTAATCTGGATTCTTGTCGATCCTTTTCTGGTTGCTGATGATCACAATGCAAAATCCATCCTTGACGAGCGATTGCAACTTCGGTTTGAGAATAGAAGGACGGATCAAGCACCTTCAGTCATCATCATCGTTGTCGTTTTCTTCCTCCTTCTCCCATTTAACCACCAACAGGTTTCAACACACCCCAGCCGAGTAACAACAACAAGTCCAACCCCATCTATTGTCAATGGTTGCATCATTTCCATCATCATCTCCATCTCGATCATCTCTCTCGTCGTAACCGATTCAGCAGCCAGCATGTTATTACCAGTCGTCGAAGTTCTGAGGAAATTTCTTTCTGCTCTTTGTCCTGATCAAAGTGCCATCGAGGTCGAACGCAGCAATCTGCCATGAGCCTCTTTCAGACTTGTTTCCCGCGTCTCAACGCAGACAACAACAACCTTCTCAGCTCCTTGAAAGTCACAAGACTTCCACATGAGCAGGCTTGCTTGCTTGTCGTTGACCAGGTCCTTTGCCGTCTTCTTGGGCCCAAAGATCGGCGCTAACTGCAACACAACAATCAAATCTCCCAGCCATGGCGCACAAGTAGACTTACTTTGACAGCCTTCTGCTGCACCCTTTCCTCCTGATCCCCCTCTTTCCCTTGATCCTCCTCCTTCCTCCTCTTCCCACACACCTGCCATGGGCACGGGGACTTAAACAGCTCAGAATGAGGCAGCGCAGGCAACCTTGTCCGACGCGCCCTCCTCCTTGCCCTTACAAGCAGCTTCCTCTTCTACAAGGATGAAAGGGTTCCAGTCGATCCTTTCTTTCTGCTTCAAGCATGCATACAGCCACTTGACACTGACGGCACGCACCCCCTCCTTCTGCAGCCTCCCCTCCAGCTCTGCCCCTGAGCATTCCCCGAAGCGCAGGGACAGGATCTCATCTCTCTTCTTGTCCGCTTCGCAGCACACGATATTCGCGTCTTCCCCTGCCTCCACCACCTTCCCGCCATTCTCCGCCACCTGCGCTTTGAGAATGCACTGCTGCATCGGGCCCTTACACTGGATGATCATGCTCAGCCCATGAAACATGGCGGCGCTCTCGACCATGTCGCTCCTTCCTCCTGCTGCCGTCACTTTCGCTCCTCCTATCACTGCCACCACCAGCATGACCACCCCCGCCATCCCCCCCCCGCCATATCCTGACTTCACTTTTTCGCCCCGACAGATTTCGGTACCCTCAGTAGCAATGGGGTAGAGGCGCCGACATGCGCTGTTGGCTCCTCCCGCATCTCTCCCGCCCGCATCGCCCGCCGATGCTCTCCTCCGCTCTCCTCCTGCTCCTCCTGCTCCTCCTGCTCTCCGCTGCTTGTGAAGGAGCTGGGGAGGGGGGTAGGGATGGGGAGGGACGAGGCTACATGACAAGCTCGTTGCCCGGTCTCCTCGGAAACCTCATGTTCGATTATGCCGCTCTCATAGGACTGGCCGACTTCTATGGCTTCCGCCCGCTGCTCACGCTCAACAACTCCTTCATGCGGGAGGAGGGAGGGGCAAGGAGAGTCGATGACCTCAGCAGGAGACGGATCGAGGCGTTTGCCCGCTGGTTCAGGCTGGACATTGAGGACGAGGTCGCGAATTCGATGCCATGGAGGGACTACAAGAAGCAGAAGGGATGGGGGAGGTACGACGAGTCACTGTGCATGATCTCCAACCAGACGCACGTCCGCGTGGAGACCTCTTTCTCCTTCAAGTACTTCGAGGGGCTGGGGCGAGGGAAGCTCAGGGGTGAGGTGTTCGTGTTTCCCTCTACTGTGCGAGAGAAAGGAGAAGCCTTCCTGCTAGACCTCAGGCGCAAACACCAGCAGATCGTAGGGATACACGTGAGGCGAGGCGACAAGACATGGGAATTTCACATGTTCGACTCCTGGTCCCATGACGCAGGTCAGTGGTTTTCTCCTTCCTCGCACCTGCAGGAGTGACATCGAGGATGCTTGCAGGGTACATCAGTCGAGCTGTGCAGACGCTGAGGAGAGTGCTCCGAGGAGCTGTTGCATTCCTTGTCGTCACAGACGATCCCCAGTACCCTCCTCCTGAGTTTGTCTCAGTGTGATTGGCTGCAGTTGGGCACAAGGAGCTTTCAGGGGATTCGAGAACGTTCACTTCTCTCCTTTCCACACATCGCCAGCCTGTAAGGTGGAGCTTGTGAAACAATCAGCCATGTACTGTGAGATCACAGTATTACTAGATGGACATCACATGCGACGAGCCGCTGGTCGACATGTACCTCCTGTCACGCTGCGATGCGATCGTTGTCAGAGCTTGTCTATAGCTACTCTCTCCTCTGACTGGCCGTGCGCAGATCTCGGGAAGCAGCACATTCAGCTGGTGGGCAGCGTATCTAGCGTCCGATCAAACTTTGACGGTCGCTCCTCGAGCGCCTGTGAACCCTGGTGACGAGGCCGGTATGATGTGATCCAGGGGATAATCTCTTGCAGACGGCCCGTTCGGACCGTGCGAGCAGGGAGGAAAGGAGGAAAACAGGAATGTCTGCGCCTCTACAAACACGTCCTACATATCGAGAGTGAACTACCACGTACAGTGCAAGGAGTACAGCTCGCATGTCGCTCTCAAGTAGCCTGAGGACACTTGTCGGGGTTGACGAGGTTGGCAGGATTACTACCCTTCGGATTGGATCTTGTTGGACAAGAATCCGAGACTTGACATTTATCCTGAGTGGTGGGGGCCAACGGTCAAGCATGCCAGCTTGCACACAACGGCGGTCCAATTGCCAAGGACCCTAGATGTGGAGGTCTCCGAATTTCCTGCCGGTGGCTTTCTGTGCCTGTACAGTCAGGGTACATTGATTCTTCAACTCCCAAATCACGAGGGAAGAATCTTTTCCGGTCAGTTTATGCAACAATTGTGGAGTGCCACATACCTGATTTGTTATCAGGAACAATTCTGCTCAAAGAAACCTCTCACAACCCTTTTAACGAGGCTTCGGTTGTTTGCCTCAGTGAAGATGCATGTGTAGCTGAAAATCCGTTCAAGAGTCCAGACTGCTGGATGTCCCACAGGAATGTCGAGTAAAATCTTGAAATCAACATGACATGGGCCGTGACGGAATTGAACCGTCATCGCACACACCAGCGCAGCCCGGAGAGGGTTTACCTCCCCCCCATCAATCTATCATCATAGCAGTAGATGAATAGAATGCTGGGATATATACATCAAAGAATGTTGAACCATTAATCAACCCTTATCCAGTAAAAATTGACATTTTCCATGCTTAATGTTTGATGTCATGTAAAAAGAGCAGCGTTTGTACCTTCATGGCAGAAAATTCAATATTTACAACAGAGAATTCCATCTTCGCGCTCCAATGTGTAGTTCACATATATTGCATTTAAGCGCAATACAATCCCTTGTCGATTGCAGGAGGAATAGGCTTGATTTCCGTTCCCAACTCTTGTTCCACCTTGTACAAATTGAACCTATCATCGTAGGTGATCAAATTGATCGCAAGACCCAAGTGACCGAAGCGACCACTCCTACCCACTCTGTGCAAGTAAGTCTCGGAGTTCTTCGGGAAGTCGAAGTTGATCACGACATTGACAGACTGAATATCAATTCCACGTGTAAAAAGATCAGAAGACACCAGATTTCTGCACGCTCCGTTCCTGAAGTCATGGAAAACACGGTTGCGATGTGCCTGTTGCATTTTGGAATGGATGTAGAAACAAGAATATCCCAACTCAGTGATTTTCTTGGCAAGAAGCTCTACCCTGTTGAAGGAGTTGCAGAAAATAATGCTCTGGTTGATTTGAAGCTTCGAGAAAAGGGTGTTCAAGCAGTGGACTTTGGCCTTTTCTTCCACATAGGCATAAAATTGAGTAATACCTTTCAAAGTCAATTCCTCCATGAGATTGATCTCAAAGGGCTCTCGCATGTACTTGTCCTTGAACTGCGCAACAGTGACTGGGAAAGTCGCTGAGTAGAGCATCTTCTGGCAGTTCCTTGGCATATATTTGGTCACGAGCTCCTCACAAATAGGCATGAAATCATGAGAAAGCAGCTTGTCTGCTTCATCCAGAACCATAATGTTGCACTTGCTCAGGTCAGCAACACCTTTGTTCGCCAGATCCACCACACGCCCAGGAGTAGCTACCAAAACATGCACGGTAGAATACAAACGCATAATGTCGTCCTTCAGACTGGTTCCGCCAGTCGTAACCATAACCTCGATCCCCAAATGTTTCCCCAATTCTTTGCACACTTGTGCTGTTTGAAGAGCAAGCTCGCGAGTAGGAACAAGAAGGAGCGCCTGAATTGCCTCCAGCTTCGAGTCAATCCTCTCCAACGTAGGAATGGTGAAAGCACCCGTTTTCCCCGTACCATTCTTGGCCCTGTACTCAGATGAGCATCTACTTCAGATAAAATTCGCAAAGGCACCTAGCAAGAATATCTCTTCCCACCAAAGCAACGGGAATGCTCTCCTCCTGGATGGGAGATGGATTTTCCCAGCCCTTCTCGAAAATGCCCATAAGAAGTTCACGCTTCAAATAATAGTCCTCGAAGCTGTTTCCTTTGGTCGCCGTGACATCCTGCCATGTTGTCGTCAGAACAAGGCATCTCGAAAATTGGCGAGCATACTGTGGTTTTTAATCGGTTGTCCCTGGGCGGGGCTTGCAATTGGTTCCTCCAATCTTCGCCACGATTCTGCATTGCATGCATTTGCTGCATTTGTTGAGGAGGCATCTGTTGTGGATGATGCTGCATCTGGTGTGGATGCATAGCCTGTGGGTTTTGTGGTGGGAGCTTTGCAGCCGCGGCATAGTTTATGGCCGGTGTTGCCATTGTAGAGTACAAATTGTCCTGACCCAGCTGATTGATGTAGGTAGCACCTGATAGGAAGACTGAACTGTTTACAACAGCAGTCGCTTCTTCAGATCTCACGCGTTCCTGTTCATTAAGGATCAGAAAAAATCTCACAATAGAGGACAAAAACGAGTACGAAACAATAAAATAAGCACTTTCAAAGAATAACCTTTTCCAAAGAGAAAGGTCATAATGGAACACATCTCATTGCGATGAGGTGATGGTAAGAAGAAGAGAGGAAGGTGAAACAACAAACAATTCGAATCCAGCGAAATTCAAATTTTGAGCAGTGTTGTTGCACTGATCGTATTCATACATACACGATCGATACATCAAGCAAAGAAATAGCCAACACAGCAAGTATGGGATCATCGACTGTGAATCTGCATTTTGTGATTCCAATTCCTTTCAAACCAGAAGAGGAACACGAAAACCGCATCACAAATGCCGCTGCATTACCGCGAGGAGTTTGGAGAGGAGTGGCGCGTGGAAGGGTCAACGGGTCAATACATTCCTAGGGCTTTTCCAATAGATTGGGTCATACGCACCCCTACGACCGAGACATTCAATCAATGGGGTGGGTACCTTTATGCGATTCTTGCCTATGAGGGCAGAGCTGATCTAATCCCTATCTAGCATGCAAAACGACAAGGCTATATATCTTCGCTAAAGGGTACTGTACTTGTTCGATGTTCCAGAGGGTAGGGTGGTTGAAATAATGTGGGTCAACGTTCCGCTGTGCGGGGAAAAAGGGTTTGTTGAAACTAGGTGGGGTGGTATTTCAAAAGTGACAGGGTGGGTACAGCGAAATACTTCGGTTGAAATATAATTAAAATTTGAAATATTTACGATTGCACCGGTCGATTTTAAATGATATCGTCTAATGGATGTACGGGTTTGGGTTCAAATCATTCTGAGTTGTGATGAAATTTGATGGACTTGGTACCACATGGATGGGTTAAATAGTAATTCGGAACATTTGTAATATGAGGGTGGGGTCCTGGAATTGAATCAGGCGGGGTAGGGTGTCCTCTCAGTCATCAGCTATTATAAACTCTAGGGGTGGTGGCTGACAGAGGGTGGTACAACTGTTTCAAAAAAACTTTTGCTACGCGGCAAAGCCTTGATCACCGGTGAAATAACCTATGAATGAGGGGGGTGAATGGTCTCACCACCCCCACCGAATTCACTGGAGCCTAGAAGTTGTGACCCCAGATTTCTCGACCAATTTGGGGTACTCCAAAAAAAAAATTGCGGGGGTGGGCCGGAGGATTTTTATTTGTGTTCGCCGAACATGTTGGGGCAGATCAGGGTAGGGTAGATAGTCAGGGTAGGGTGATCTACCCTACCCTAAATTTCTAAATGATTTCAGTGGTCTGCAGTGCACGAGACCTTTGCCACCCCTGATATGATATGTATGCACCCCTGCCATACCATGCTCCATCCCCACCCTTGGTTCGACCACTCCTCATCCTCTACTACCCTACCCATCTCTAAGGGAGTGACTTTGCCTACCACCCATTCAGTCCTTACAACAAAGCACCTCATACGAATTTCGGACCACCCACCCACCCTGCATTGACGGAAACGACTAAGAGAACAACAGTCGCGGCCTCCTCTTGACCACCCCTGTGTCATCCCATCAAGGCATACAAGACCACCCCACCCTGTCGCACTCCGGAGCGACAGAGGATTCGACTCGGAGAAGTACGGGCCCGCGCCGTCTTGAAATCAGGTTGAACGAGGCGGGTTTGACAGCAATGTATTTGAGTGAAAGCATCACACCGCCGTGAGAGAAGAAAAAATGGCAGCGGCGTCGCTTACGGTCGGGCGATGCGCGCAGGCCTCCTCCCTCCGAATGAGTTATTTTGTTCTGTCTTCAGCGCTCGATGCTGTAAGAAGTGTCCCGAGCATCAAGTTTGCTTCGACCATGAAGGCCGTGGGCTTTGTTGGCAGCTGGCTGGGCTCCCTCACAGCTTTTGGAACTGGGATCGCCTCCGGGTTGCAATCAAACTGTAAGCGTTCGACTGACGTTGTTTTGTTTTCTTGATTCAAATATCCGCAGATCTTTGGGGACGGCATGATAGGCGAACAAAGAAGGGCAAGATTCATATTGGTATTCCAATTATTGAATCACAGTGAAAGGAAATTCACTGGTTGCTTTTTACAGGAAGTTATGGAGTGTGTAGAAGAAGAAAGCCAGAACCAGGGCCATACTCTCGGGATTTCAACGGGTATGACTTCTCAAAGACTCCTCCGAATCGTGCAAAACCTCCTAGGAATGACCAATAGAACCAGCCTCAAATGATTCAACCAAGAGGTTTGGGAATAAAAGAAATTAGCAGATCATCATCGTATTCTGAGGTGAAAGCATCGAAAGCTTTAGTTGATATCAGATTATGTGATGCATTCATTGGGAAACTTTCCGTGTTTCGACTTTCAGGCTGCTTCAGGAAGCAAAGCAGAAAGGTCAAATCTATTTACAGGTGCTCTGTACTGAGGCATAGACTATGGGCTCAAAGGATACGACAGCAAGAGATGTGTTCTAAAATCGATCCACACTCAGTCCTTCTTGTTGAAATTTGCAGCTCCCTAGACAGATGCCAGACCAATGTCAGTCAGAAGCCCGGTGGAATGTGATTCGCTCAGTAGTGGACCGGGAAGAAAGTTTTTGATGTACGGTATGCAGCAGCGACCTGATGCTGAAATAATCAACAGCGCGGCGGTGCATAGCACGCTGAGTGATTCAATCTTGTCAAGAAAATCTTTAGCAGCCGCTAGTATGTCCGACTCGCGAGGCACGCCGAATAAACGGTGAGCCTCACCGTCGGTGACTATGATGGTCGTGGCAGCCTGCCACAGTTGGCCGCGTGACTGCCAGTTGCCCAGGACGGCACGGCCGTGCGTCGGGAGTCAGCCTGAGTGCCCGACTTGCCCACTGCTGGGGCCTGTGGCACCGGGCAGCGTACTAGATACTAATTGAGTCAATCACATGATCGTAGTCATTGAGGCCACTGACATCAAACTCAGGCTCAGGCTGAGGGAGGCCCGCCTTGCACTGTAACTTAGTAAAGTTCAAGTTGGCAGGCCGCCGCGCCGCCGCGCCGGAAGTTCCAACGCTGCCGTTGACCGTGTCGGGGGCCGACTCCCGGCATCATTGATCATCGGCCTTCCTCGGAGGCTTTACTCAAAGCCAGAACTTGGACAATCAGCGGCGGCCTCGGAGACTTGCCAAGTTGGGCGAGGAGGCTTGACCCTGACACTCTGTCGCACAGGCCACGCGGCGAGAAGAGAACTGTCCCGGCCCCAACTTTCACTCCGGCAGCCTGAACTACTATGATATCCAAGTTTACTTAACTAGTACGGTACGGTAAGGCTGCGCGCAGGACAATGATTCCCGGAAGTCCGATCCCCCCGGCGCGCCGCATGCCAGCGACTCTGGCATTTCGCTGTGGCCGCCGCCGAAGGAATGAGACGCATACCGGAATGCACCCGCGATGATGGCAGCGAAGGACAGGGAGGCCTTCGGAGTTCATCATCGGATACTAAAGCCGGGGCCCGGGGGCCGGCTGTCCCGGCGACTACCGTCCGATCGGTACGGCCACCGGCAGTGACGATGCGATGGTCATGATCCGTTGGCCGCGAATTCGTTCAATCTGAAACATTTCAAAATGTTTCAGAGATTTTCAAGGTTGAGAATGACTAGTTCAAATCTTGCAGGGATAGGAGGGCTGGAGCTCGGATGTAGGGGTACAGCCTGTCACTACCCACCCTTCACGTATCGGAAGTCCCGCTGTTCCAAAGTCAAAGCTGAAGCAGAACAATTTCTAATTGGACTGATAGGTAAATAGAGGGAACAAGGCACCATGAAGTAGTTGCAGACCCTTGGGTGGTCATCTGGATTGAGATTCGCTCTAGGGGGTAGGGGTGGTTTTGGTTATGGCGGGAATGGCGGAAAGGAGCCAGGAGCAACACGTCCAGGTGGAAGAAACTGAAGGTGAGCACAAACATGTCGGCGTGCATGCATGCAGAGAATTTAATCGATGTTGTTATGATCACATGCATACTCGTGGGGTGTATTTGCGTTGCTGATCGCTGACCCGACAGGATCCCCTGTTGACAACCTGAAATTCTTCAAATCTTCAAGCCCACCTTCAGCCAATCCCTTCTGCAGCCCTGCAACGTCATGCTCGACCGCGGATGGATCCCCTGGCAACCCTCTGGACTTCAACACATTCTTCCAGAGCTTCAAGGACGGCGGGGGTCAGCTCTCGTTCAAAGTATCAAATGAGAATTCAACTCCCAACGTAGGACCACAGAACGGTTCAGCTGAACCTCCTGCCGAGGGAGAAACTGATGCTGGGTCAAGTCAGACATTCTTCACTTCTCCTCATGCTTCGAACATTCCGGGTGACAAGCACTCTGAAGAGGAAATAAGCCCTAAGAGGAAGAAGCGAGGTGCCGCCAACTCTTCTTCATCCAGGACCAGCGCAAGTCGTAAGGATGAAACTCAGAGCAAGACAAAGCCTGTAAGCGAGCAAGAGGACAACGGGAGCTCAAAGGAGTCCCCAAAGTCTTCCTCTGAACAGAAGCAATCAGAGAGAAAGGGCAAATCACCGACCCTCGTGTTCACTGGTAATGCGAAGCAGCACCGTGTCTGGAACGAAGAAGAAGAGGCATGGGAGTACGTTGAAGCCATCTATGCTCTGCAGGAGGCTGAAGAAATCAGGATAAGAGGAAATTTTTCGTTTGAGATGGGAGCGTATGAGCTCGCAAAGCGTCTGTATTCTGCCTCAGGGGACTATTTGGAAAATGCAATTTATTTAGAGAAAGATGAAGAGCAGACTATCCCTGGCTACAAAGAGAAGAAGCAAGAAGTATCAGAAAAGGCTAAACTGAATCTTGCTCTGTGCATGATGAAGCTGAATGAATTCCACGACTGTATCAAAACTTGCAATGAAGTTTTGAAGGTTGCTGGATGTAGGGTTCTGAACTGCTGCCTTACTTGATATTGGTAGGTGGACCCAAACTGTGTGAAGGCACTATATAGAGCAGGTACTTGATGATGGGACATGTTCCTCTCTTTCACCTGCATTCAACGTTCTGCGACTTTCTTATATCTAGACGGACCCGGATCGAATTACCTGGTAACTCCAGTGCAGGGATTGCGCACATGAAGCTATCGAGCTACAGAGAAGCTTTGAAATACCTTCAGAAGGTATGTCAATATCAGCAAATGCATAGATTGACTGCTTGGCATTTCTGGTTGATATACAGGCTTCTAAGTTGCAGCCTTCGGACGAGGCCATTAGAAAAGGGATACTGGACTGTTTGACGTATGTCAGGTTTGATGAGGTTTGTTCATAACACTTCCTGTGCATCCATTCCTTTTTGATTTGTGGTATTACAGGCCGATCCAGATTTTGGTGAAGATTTTCAATCCTCTGCCTTCCCTTCGGCATCTGCTCGTGATGACCAGGACGATGAGGAGGAGGAGGAGGAGGAGGAGGAGGAACACAATGATGAGGAAGAGTATGAAACAGACGGCGATCACGAGAGTGAAGCAACGACATCTTGGGTCACTACCGATGAGGTGGGAATACTCCCCAACCCACTATGCTCTCGCTAATCTGAGACCTTCAATCTAAGGATACGGAGTCTGACGAAGATCATCACGATGAGCCTGACTCACAAAGCTTTCATTTCGTGGAGTCAGATGCCGCAATGGCTGCTCGCAAGGATACTGAGGTAGATTTCTTCATCTGAATTGAATTAGGCTGATAAGGTGCAGGACGGTGTCCCCAAGGAATCTTTGCCACAGAAGCCCGAGGCTAATCAAGATCCAAGCAAGAAAAATTTTCCTTCAGAGTCTTTCCTCTCTAAATTCGAGAAGGATTTCCTTCTGAAAGAGCTAGAAAAGTCCAGAAATTTCTCTCAGAATTCACCCAAATGGGAGAAGTTGGATAGCGGCTCTGCTCAACCAAGTAGTCAGCCTGCTCCGAAAAAGGAAACGACTGATTCCAAACTTACTCTGGTTGAAAAGTCTGCGGAAGACGCAAAAGATAGAGGCAACGAATACTTCAAGAGGCAACAATGGGAAGCGGCTATGCGAGAATATTCTTCCTCAATCCACCTTTCAAAGCTGTCAAGCTTCAAAAAGCAGCATTTGGCTGCCGTGTATTGGAGTAATCGGGCCGCGTGTCTTATCAGACTTGAAAGATTCGCTGAGGCGCTAGATGACTGCGAGAAAGCGATGTCTCTGAACGACAAGTTCTGGAAAGCAGCCGCTCGAGGCGCCAGAGCAGCGATGGCGTTGGGTCAGTTTACCAAAGCTCTGCAGCTGCTCGAGGAAGCAGAAACCATTTCAGGGAGTTCACTGGAAGATACTCCTAAAGCCCGAAAACTGTGCGATTCTGTGCGCTTATTCGATCAGCTTTTGGCTAATGGAGAAGCTGACCGTGCCCTTGCATGCATCCGGTCAGTCTTGACAGAGTGCTCCGATGGCACACATCTTAAACTCAAGCTATGCCGGGCACTGCTTGCTTGCGGCCGACACGACGAGCTGTTCAAGACATGCACAGATTTGCAAGCAAAGAAGGACTTGTCAGAGCAATTCAAATCTGAAGTAGAGCACATGTTGGCAAAGGCATTGACACACAAGGGGAAGATTGTAGAGGCAATCACTCGCTTCCGCGAGCTTCTTCGCAAAGACCCGGATAATGCTGAGTACCAAAGTGACTGCAAGAAATTGAAGGCGATGTACGCAAAGCTCCAAGAAGGAGATCAGTTGCTGTCGAAAACAAATTTCTCGCAAGCAAGAAGTCTGTACACCGAAGCACTTGATATGGATCCCACGAATGATGGATTTACCGCAACAATCCTTAGCAGGCGAGCAGAAACCTTCCATAAACAGAGGGAAGAGGTTTCTTCTTGTACGGAATCGCTGAATAAGTAGGGGGAATATGCCCATGGTTTTTGTGTACTGAATGACACTGCAGAGCTGAAAAGGAAGTTGAACAGGCACAGAAGGAGTTGGAGTTGGCGAAGATGCGCTTGGTAAGCATCAGTTGAATATCTCTACTTGGGTTGAAGAGGGGAATATCATAGAGGGAAAGATGGGAACAAAGATGACGTTGAGGTGTAGGAGCGAGCTCAGCAGAGGCTCAAGGACAGCCGCGCCTCGAATGAGAGGGTCTTGAAAAGCTTCAGACAAGACGAGTGTCCAACATCGGACGCTCCTGACCCTACGTCGCCGTACTTCGAGGCAAGAATATGCCTGCCTGCAATCAATCGAATAACATGAGGTTTTGTAGCAGACGAAATCAAAGGACTTTGTTGGGAAGTAAGAGTTTATTCCTCTCTTTCTTCTTCATCACTTTTGATAACAGGTGGGCAATCTTCAAAGCAATCGATGATTCCTGCAATGCTCTGGATAGAGACTCGTTCTGTGTCAGGGCACTTGTGTGCCGAGCAAGATGCTATGTGCTGGTAGAAGCATCACTTGCATGTTAGTCCTTCTGACCGCCATAGATCGAGGAATTTAGCGAAGCCATCCTTGACTACGAACGGGCCCTTGCTTCACCGCAAGTGAACGAGAACCCTGTGATGAATCGATTTTCGTTGACTTGGCAACAAACTGACCGAATCAACTAGTTGGCAGTGAACTCGATCTGCATCAAGGAAGAGCTCAGAGTCGCGCAACAGAAGCAGAACTCGGCGAAGATTGACCATTACCAGGTACGTGCCATTGGGATGTTCTTGTGCTCAACTCTCCTACCAGGCACTGGGACTTCGTCAAGGAGGCAGCAACGTAACAGCAGATGACATCAAGAAAGCGTACAGGAAGCTCGCGATCAAGTATCATCCCGATAAACTTGGTCACCTTGGAGGCGAAGCAAGAGAGAGGATGGAGAGGAAATTCAAGCAGGTATTTTTTCTTCGCGCGTGTTCTTGCCCTACCTTCCTGATGTTCTACAGATCACTGAAGCCAACGCCATTCTGTCCAATCCAACTGAGCGCAGAATGTATGACATCAAGAACACTTCGGTGAGCTCTTTCTTGCCCTACAACACTCACCTTAATGTTTCTTTCCCTACAACGCTCACCCTATTGCCAGTATTCTCGAAGTTCGGGCAGATATAATGACTACGCCTACTTCGGTGTCAAATGGATTTCCGGTTCTGAGGCTAACGTCACCCTGCAGGATCGTCGTATCGACCCTCCCACCACAACCCTTACGCAGGAGGAGGATATCCCTTCAACAGCTCGAGGTGAAGACTTTGACTGTCAGCACGCGACGCTGATGTTGATTCGCAGAAGCTCATTCTTCAATCACGACGACGATGATGAGTATGACTCGATGTAAACAAGTCCAAGTGAGCTCAGCCTTGAAGAATCGACTTGCCCAGTCGTTCTGCGAGGAGAAGACGTGTTTATTCTTTGCTTTCACCAGTATCACGATACATCTCTCAGTAGATTTTCTTGAGATCAGCTGCTGACTGACCAGTGGGAAATCCGTTGCATCCTGTCTCATCAATGTGGTTGCAAATCTTCATCTGCCATCAGGAATTACGAAGCGGCACGTGAAGAGGGGGAGAGGATTATGCTTCTCCTTCTGCTCCTTCCCGTGTCTCTCCCTCCACCACCACCATCAACACATCCTCCTACCTCCTCCTATCGCTTCTTTCAGCTCTGTCTGTCTGACTGACTGACTCCTTCCTGCATCTGTCTGCTCGTTCCTCCTAGTTCACCTCCCACCCTCTCCGCGATTGTCACTCACTGTATCTCCCCAGAACTCGTTGTCCCACATGTGGCCGAATGCTCCCCAGTGACAATGATAATGCCCGATGGCGTCTGTCGTGCAGAAGTTGTCGTAGGCCTTGTCCCAATAGTCGTCCAACCCCTCCAAGTTCGCATCAGCGACAAGACAAGGTCATGCACAGGTCATGCACCTTCGCGTCATCAGCGTCTTGATCCTCCCATGAGTATAATCTCGACAACTTGCGGATCAAGGCAAACATCTGCAGACAAAATCTTCTCGTCATGCAGCGCCACCTCCTTACTATTTTTGTTCACTCCTTCAACCTGACAGTCAGGCTAGTGAATGAGTGTCTCCCTGCGCTCTGCCCTCTGCTACTCCTCTTTGCATGTGCTTGCTCTTGGTAACTTAGTAACCTGGTGGTGCCTTTGCTGGCCCCTCTTACCATCTTTCATGCTCTGCTCTGAGTTACTCTATGTTGCTCCGCTGGTTCCTCCATTTCTCTCATCTTCAACCACAAATTTCTCGAGTCTCCTCCCCCCCCCCCACCCCGCCATCGCTCTGCACAAAAATAGATTTGACAACCAATCAAATCCTTTTTTTTAAAAGGCAACTGAGTCCGACGCGGTACTACCGTACACGGCACTGCGGCATGGCCTGAGTCCGGGCGGGCCGCCCCGCGCCGGGCCCAAAGTGCCCTCCGACTGGCCCGGACTGAGGCGGTGGGCGCCGCTAGTACTTTCCGCCGGGCGCCCGGCCCGACGGGGTGGGGGGTGCCGCCGGCTCGGAACTTCTAGGATCACCTGGCAAGTTAATTGTACCGTACGGTAATATTTGGGTCCCCCCCGGATGATCATGGCATTCGGAAGCCGTGACTCTAGCACCAGTTCAAAGTTTGGTCCGAGGCTTCGGGCGCAATTCGCCGGGAAACTTCGGACTCAAAGGCTGGAGTGAAACAGCTCAGTGGTAGTCTTCACTGTTTGACAGAATAAGATGAGAGTGCTAGAAATCTTTAAGCGAACTCAAGATTATTTCCAATCAACGGATTCAATTCAACGATCTCATCACGCAAGCTTCAGCTGAGCTACTCAAGGAAAATTAGCGTCGCCACTGATTGCTGAGAGGAGCGTAAGGGTTGTTAGATCCCTGCCCTCCCCTCGACTGGTCTGGATGCCCTCCGTACTGCTGCCCTCCGTCCCTTCCTCCATAAGGTGGATAACCGCCTGGCGCTCTGTTGTCGTTGCCAAACATTTCCAGCAGACTTACTCCTCTCCCTCCAGGGCGGTCAGCACGCGGAGGACCCGGAGGACCTCCACCGAACTGGTCGAGCAGTCTCATCCCCTGCCCTGGTTCGCCGTATGGCGCTGCGGGCGGCATCGAGTAAGGGTTACCTTGGGGGGGAGGAGCGTAACCCCCGCCGCCGCGGTTGTATCCTCCGTGCTGCTGGTTTGGGTGGTAGCCTTGTCCTCCTTGATACATGGGCCCACCCTGCTGGCGGAAGTTATTTGGAGGGCCTCCATGCTGATTGCCAGGTCCACACAAGCCCATAGCGAGCATCCTGCCAACGGGGGTCTGACCCACATAATTGCCACCGGGGTTCTGCCTGACGTGCTGACTGCTTGAGCGATACTGATTGGCGCCACCGTCGTAACCATAGTACTTGCCTCCTCCTCCTCCTCCTCCTCCTCTTCCACGCGGCCCGTCAAGGATGCTTCGCCCCTCAACGATGAGGTCCTGGTCCGTGAGCTCAGGATCTGGAAGAATGACTCCCTTCAAAAGCTTCGGAATATGCTCGACGAAAGGCGGAGTCTTGTACCGACAGCACACACACTTGTTGCATACGATTCCATCCAATCGTTTGGACATGCCTTCGATCTTGTCATCCAGCTTCCACGCGTGCGGCCAACGAGCGATGGTTCCAAACAAGTTATCGTTGATGTAGTCGCCATTAGCAGTTTCCGTCCGGCTGCTCACTTCGAGCTTAAATTCACCATTGATGCTTGACATGATGTCAGCGAGCTGGGCATGATTTTGCTCAGCGCCAACAAAGAGCAGGTCGCAGCCTCTGGAGTTCTGTGCCCTTTCATCCTCATTCAGAGTCTGCTCCAGCGGCTTCACAACTTTTAGCAGCCTCTCCTCGTCAATGAAGGGCAGGAGAGCAACGCCCAGCCATGCCATCTTCTTGCCGTTCATATCCACTCGAAACTGTTTCGGATAGAAGTCAATGATGGGTGACTTGGGGTTGACCATGAGGTCTTGGTATTGCTCAGGCAACGCATGCTTGCTCAAGGGGGGCAGGCAAGCCATGAGCTGTTCGAAAGGCAAGAAAGGCTGAGTGTTCTCCGGAAAGACGATCTCCAAGTCAGCTAGGCCAACAAAGTCCGAGGCGAACGGCGCATAGTGGTAGGGATAATACCAGATCCATGATGGACACCCGCGATAGTAGTATAGCAGAGTCCAGCAGATGCCCTCCATGAAGCTCTTGACGACTTTGCGAGGAAAGGAAGGGTCTTTGTTGATGTTGATCCCGAACTTGCTCTGGTAGTATCTCTCTTTCCAGCCAGACTCATGCAACTTGACCTTATCTTCTTCGTCCACCATGTTTTTCTTCTCCATTGAGGCCTTCAAAGCAGCATTGAACTCCTCCATGCTCGTGTCGTCGCCATTCTCTTTGTTGTCGGTATCGGTGGCAGCATCTCCAGAAGCAGTCTTCATCTTCTTGTTTGTATGGCCGAGCATCTCATCCCGGAGAGCTTTGGCGGCTGACTTGTTTGCCTCCTGTGCTCTGGGACCACCAGGGTCCGACCTGAAGGTCTCACGGACGGCTTCAGTGTTTCTCCTGGAAACTGCATCTCTCTCACGCTGCTCTCTCTCCCGCCTGGCCTTGCTGGCTGCGATGCCCTCTTCTTTCTGCTTCCTACGTCGGAAGATTTCGTCTTCAAGTTTTCCAAGTTCTTGCAATATGATCCCACAACGTTCGAGATTACAATTTCCACGGCTTGACAAGTATCCGGTGATAGTACCCGAAGACACGGCTTCCTTGTAGATTCGAATCATTTCGCCGATAGCTCCTTCATGAATGTCCAGAGACGGAAGATGCGGAAGAAAATCGTTGCCAGCGAAAAAGCAGAACAGCACAAAGTCGTCAATAACTTGTTCGAGATCGTAGGGGAAGCAAAATGGAACGTCTCTGAAATCTTTGTCTAGATACTCGCGCACAATGTGCATCTGAATAAATTTGAAAGGAGGGCAGCTTATAGCAGGCCCTCGTTCGTCTGCCTCGCCAAGTCGAATCATGGCTTGGTCTTCCTCATGCTTCTGCTTCAGCTGCTCACTCGTCATTCCTCGGTTGTGGGGATTCAAATCCAATTCACGCAAAATCGAGAAGTGGGGCTCGTGGGTAGCTAGCGCAAGCATGATGAGATCAGCATCTTTTCCATGGATAGCATGGCGAGTGTTGGGATCATAGCCTTTCTGCTGCCTCTGCAACCTGATGAACTCCATCACCTTGTGCTCTCCTTCGCCAGGGACGCTTGCATCGGAAAGAACTACTTTCACGTTCTTCCATCCCGGGTCGTTGGTGATACGATTGTGAATGTAGTATCTCAGGAATTTCGAGAGCCGATGCATGAAGGCAGTACCGGGGGTGATGACGTTGTGATCCCAGGTCGGGGCCTTCTTTGGGGGAAGTTTCTTCCCGTTGACAGACCATTCACTCCTCAGCCTCTCTTCCTCAGCCTTCTTGTCTTCAATGTCCTTGGCAGATCTGTACCTACGTGATCGCTGCTGATTCATCTTGGCCCTTGGCGCAACTCCATCAATGG
The DNA here is from genome assembly GCF_000315625.1 of Guillardia theta CCMP2712. Classification (NCBI taxonomy): domain Eukaryota; class Cryptophyceae; order Pyrenomonadales; family Geminigeraceae; genus Guillardia; species Guillardia theta. The sequence continues at coordinate 404,740 of NW_005434635.1, forward strand.
CCATGTAGAGCATTTTTCGTGGCCTGATGATGTTGAAGACACGGTCGATGTACTTGTAGATGGCAAGGTACATCTCCTCTTCAGTGACTGGTGCAGGAAGATCTTCAGGATGGCATGCAGGGTGAATAATCCCGTTCATATCCAGATACAAGTTGTCATACTCAACACCGTTCGGATTGGGCAAGCTGGTATCAGGATCCACACGTACACCTCCGATGTATTGCGGAAGCTTCTCCTGCGCATCAACGACAGACTTGGGGTAACGAGCACACAACCAGCGATAGAGTCCGGGGACACCCATGCTGGAAAGGAAGACCTCTTTGGACCGCGAGGCACTGACTTGCAAACGCGGGTGAAATCTCTAGAACGATATACTCCTGGTGCACAAAAAGGTCAGCGAAGGGAGATGAAAGCACTTATCGGTAATTTATGGTGATAGGTCACAATCAACAATCTTCATCTTGAAATAGAAATATGAAATTGTGATGCGTGACGAATCTGAGTTTGCGACTAGGCTGCAAGTACAGTGTAAGTCTATCCGTTCCTGACCCTATCTGCTAGAGCAACATGCCAGCACCCGATAGTCTATGATTACGAGGAATCGTTGTGCCCTGGCATGTTCGGCTTGCGCGTTACGCTTTGCTGCCACTGAGCAACATCTACTATCAGCTGGTCCGAACTTGATCAAACCGGCCAAAGACAACACTCGATGCTACAACGCAAGTATGCACCCTGTAACATGCCTTCGAGGCTTTCATCCACAGGCAGTATCTGTTAGAGCGCCATGCGCGTCATTCCTATCTACACTCCTCTCCCTGCATGGCGCGATGGCCAGGGGGACCCGCGCCGCCGCCATGCCTGCAGTCTGCAGGGGGGGCGAGGTGAAGCTCGTGGATAATGGGGGTAGGTAGTGAATGAGAGGGGTACTTGATAGATCATGTACTGGGGAATTTCTGGGTGGGGTCATGTCTTCAGGTGCTCGGGGTGGGGTCTACCATCCGTTTCAACTCTGTACCCGTCCGAGTTTCTTGAAATTTGAAATCAATGAGCAGCATTTCTAGAATCGGACCAAACCTAAACCTTAAAAATATTTATATTTATCAGCCAGGTAATCCTTTAAAAACAATATAATTAGTACTATTGGAACAGATCTTACAATGCAAAAAAGAAACCATTTTAAAGGTCCGTCATGTCGGGTGAACGTATGACGAGGACCAGGATAGTCAGGAGGAGAGGAGGAGAGGAGGAGAGGAGGAGAGGAGGAGGGTTAGCGAGGAGAGGATTGTTCAAAAGGATACATCACAGGCCTAGGAAACTTATTCAAGCCCGCGCCATGAATCCCTCAATGCACTGGCTCGGACCCAATCTAGGAAATTCCTTGTTCGCAAATGAGGGGATTTTTATTGAGACGATAGAAATGTAGCCTGATAAGATATCACAGCAACGTTATAGATTGGGCTTGATGTTCTTGATGCTGTCGAATATCCCAATTCTTTTTGGCAATGACCAAATGATCTATTCGCATGTGACTGAGAGTAGTGGAGCGCAAACTTGGTCTAAGCTAACATGTCTAGAATTCAGATGAGTTCGGCAGCAGCGAGGAGATCAATCCTGCTAGCCGCATGCATCTTGTTCTTCAGCTTGGGACTTCTTGACTCGTCCCTCGTGCTGAAAGACTCTCTGTTGCCGAAAGGAGCTTTGAACCTTGTTGGTATGTAAGCCCTTGCTTTTTTAGGAAAATCTTTGTGTAGATATGCTGACCCTGCAGCAGCACATCACAAACTTGGATTCATTCGACTCAGAGGAGGATCGTCACACGAGGCACACGAACAAGGGGCAGGAGGTTTGATATCTCATGCCTGTCGCTTGTTTTTTCTCGAGAACAACTGAACGTTCAGTGACTGTCTGCCTTGCACGCAGAAAGCTACGAGGAGGAAGAGGAGGAGGAGGAAAGTAACGATGTCCCTGAAGATGCGCCGGAAGGTTGCCCAGGCACGACATCAGAAATGGCAGGCAAGTCGTCGACATGCGTGGGATGTCCCAACCAAGCAGCATGCGCCTCTGGCCAGTCGTCTGCCCCTGATCCAGCCATAGAAGAGATCAAAGCGAGAATGTCGCTCGTGAAACACAAAATCCTCGTGCTGAGCGGGAAGGGAGGAGTGGGAAAATCGACAGTCGCATCTCAAGTTGCGATGGCGTTGAGCGGAGGAGGCAACGTGACTGGTTTGCTTGACATCGATGTCTGTGGGCCTAGTGCGCCTAGAATGCTCGGCGTTGAGGACATGGACGTGCATCAGTCAGGGTCAGGGTGGCAGCCTGTTTGGGTGGATGAGAACTTGTGCGTGATGTCTATCGGCTTCATGCTCCCCTCACGAGATGACGCGGTCGTATGGAGGGGGGTAAGGAAGATTGGTCTGATCAAACAGGTGAAGTTGACACTCGCTCTTGCCTCCCCTTTTCTCATTGTCAAGTTCAGTTCCTCAAGGATGTGAACTGGGAGAAGCTTGACTACCTCGTCATCGATGCTCCTCCGGGCACATCAGATGAACACATCACAATCGCCCAGTGCCTCAACCAAACGTCAAACGTCGGAGCCGTCATCGTCACTACCCCACAGGTTGTTTCTTTGCCTGACCGAGTTCTCTTGCTCTCTTTTACGCTAAGAGAGCATGTGCTTCTGCTGTACCCGTTCCTCCTCTTCCTCACATCTTCTCATTGACCAGGAGGTCGCACTGTTGGACGTCAGGAAGGAGATCAACTTCTGCAGGAAAGCAGGAGTCAAAATCCTTGGGGTCATAGAGAACATGGCCGGTTTTGTCTGCCCTCACTGCGGAAACTCCTCAGAGATCTTCGTTCCGAGCGAAGCTGACTCAGGTCGTGAACGAATTCATGTCACTGACTTCACCTGTGCCTCACTCCAGCTTGCTCTTTTCAGTCCAAGGACCCAGCGCGGTCCTCCGGGGAGCGGAGGCGATGGCCAAGAAGCATGGTATTCCCTTCCTGGTAATGCACGTGCACTTTTCCTGCCACCTGCAAACACGCTGCATGCTATTCATCCACCAGTTCACTCTGCCCAACACCTCCCATGCTCTCAACCCGATCCCCTTCAAACAACCTCTCCTCCTCCTCATCCTCCTCCTTTATTTCCCGCCATGCTCTTGTATCCCATTCACACTGTGAACAAAGGGAAGGATTCCTCTAGACCCGAAGCTAGGTATCGCGTCAGAACGAGGGGTAAGCACAACCCACAGCTCCTTCTCCACCTCGCTGCTCCTCACTCACGAACTCCCAACAGGAAGCGCTCAAGAATTCTCTTGCGTTGCAGTCTCTACAGTCAGCTGTCCAGAATCTCCGAATCAACTGCAAAGGAAACACCTGAGCAGCGTAAGTTTGAAGTGTGGGGTCATGTGTAAGCAGCTGGGGCTGGTACATCAGTACATCCTTTCATTCATCGTCTGCCTCTGCTGCTGCCCTCTCCTCCTCTCTTCTTCTCTCCTCTCTCTCCCTCCTCCAAGGACGACGTGGTCGCTTGTCCCCATACCAGCCCGGAGCTCCGCAGCCCTTGTGTCCTGCGTTGCGGGAGCACGGGGAGGGGTCGACCAGGCAGGAGCAGCTCACTGAGGGACAGGCGCGGCGGTCAGCTGGCTGGTGCTGCTCGGCTGCCCGGCCGGGACGGACTTGAGGGAGACGAGGAGGCTCCAGGCTCCCTGCTCGCTCTGCATGAGAGACGCGCAGAGGCCGCCGAGGGGGTCGGCGGGCTCCATGCCGATGTCGTCGAGCATGTTCTCGAAGGTCTTGAGGGGACCAGCGTCACCTCGGAGCTTGGTACCGGGCCTGGCGAGGCGAATGATGGCGATGAGCTGGCGCTGCAGCTGGAGCATGTCGGGGGGCTGATGGGCATTGTAGTCGAGATCCCAGGCCATGGCGTTGATGAGGTACTGGCCGCTGGCTGGAGGGCGAAGGCTGAACTGGAAGCATTCGTTGTCTGCGGGGCCGGCGTGGAGGCAGAAGAGCTGGGAGGCAGGGCGGCGCATGACGGTGTCGAGGACGGCGAGGCAGAGCTGGCCCTTGGCGGAGGCAGCGTAAGCGCTTGTCCGGTTGCACGTGAGGAACCCTGTGGAGAACGAGGAGCGGTCGACGATCATGTCGGAGAACTCGAGGAGGACGCCGAGCTTGACCTGGACGAGCGACGGAAGAGGGGAGGGGGAGCGAGGGTCCGAGTCGAGGTCAGGGAAGGCGGAGGACAAGGACGGGGAGGGGTCGTGGGTGGAGAGGGACGCGACGGGCTTCTGCCATTGGGAGGGAAGGTCGGCAATGAAGGCGTTGTCGATGTCGAGGGTGTCGGCGACGTCAGAGCTGGGGATCTCCTGGGGCCTGAGGAGCTTGAGGGCGCGGGCGGTGGTATGCTGCAAGTGCTCGAGCGCGTCTGAGGAGGTACGCTTGTGTCCAGGAGAGCCAGGGGTGGGAGGGGGAGGGGGAGGCGGAAGGAGGCAGGAGGGGTCGTCCTGCGGGAGGGAGGGGAGGGCAAAGTTAGAGGGAGGAGGAGGAGGAGGAGGAGAAGGATGTTTGGAGGTATGGGATGACATGAGGGGAAGGGTAGAGGAAAGAAGGGGATGGGAGCTTGGTGCGAGTGGGAGGAACAAGCCTCCTCTAAAGAAGGGAAGGGCGGGGGGGCTGGTTGTCTTTTCTTTGGGGGTAGGGGGTTCTTTTGTACCGGTACTTTTGTTTTGTTGGTTGAGCTGGGTACCATTGAGAGGGTAGTTTAATAGGTAAAATTGGGGTTGATGATATGACCCGTACATGAGTGGAACTTTCCTATCGGGTGGTAGAACAACACGGGGTAGGGTGAACCAGGGGGGTTGCAGGGGTGGTATGCTCATCCTGCAAACTGGTTTGTGATCACCCTACCCCCAATAATCGTCTGAAAATTTGGAAAAAGAAGGGGTACTTGAAATTGGTGTGCAGTACCCCGTGTTGGTTGATGATTTTACTCTAGACGGGTAGGGTTTGGAAAGAACGAGGGTAGGGGTTATTACCCACCCTGTACACTTCCATCAACTCATCTATCAAAGTAGGGGTGGACAATGATAAGTTCATCACCCTACCCACACATGGGGTACGAGACCGGGAACAACACGGAGTCTATGGCACACAGAGCGAAAGAATGTACGAAAACAAGCGAATGAGGGGAGAAAAGAGAAGGAGAGCAGAGCAAAAGACAGGAAAGATGTCAAAAAGAAGAAAAGAGACGAGAAACAAGAGTAGAAACAACAGCTAACAAAGAATTCAGCGATGAAGTATTTCAATGCCAAAATAGGCAGGGTAGAAGTGATGTGCAAAAAAGAGCGTGAAAATAAGAAGGAAGGAAGAAGCATAAGACAAAAGAAATCAATGTCAGACAAAGACGGCGAACAGCAAAAACAAAAAAGAAAAGAGAGATAACATAGGCCAAAAAAACCAAACATGCTAGCAAGAACACGGAAATACACAGACAGACACATCATAATTATACATGAGGAAGAATATCTCAAATGAGAGCGCACCAAGTCTGACCAAACCATAAGACAAAGAATGTGCAATTCAAACAAAACCTCCACAATCACCAAAACAACATGCTTATTCTCCTCCCACTCGCACCAAGCTCTCATCCCTCCTTCTTTCCTCTACCCTTCCCCTCATGTCATCCCATACTTCCAAACATCCTCCTCCTCCTCCTCCTCCCTCTAACTTTGCCATTCCAGAAATGACATTCCTGCCCCATCTGCTCTTCCAGCCCATGGAATACCCTTCCATTCCCCAGGACGACCCCTCCGGCCTCCTTCCACCTCCCCCTCCCCCTCCCACCCCTGGCTCTCCTGGACACAAGCGTACCTCCTCAGACGCGCTCGAGCACTTGCAGCATACCACCGCCCGCGCCCTCAAGCTCCTCAGGCCCCAGGAGATCCCCAGCCCTGACGTCGCCGACACCCTCGACATCGACAACGTCTTCATTGCCGACTTTCCCTCCCAATGGCAGAAGCCCGTCGCGTCCCTCTCCACCCACGACCCCTCCCCGTCCTCGTCCTCCGCCTCCCCTTACCTCGACTCGGACCCTCGCTCCCCCTCCCCTCTTCCGTCGCTCGTCCAGGTCAAGCTCGGCGTGCTCCTCGAGTTCTCCGACATGATCGTCGACCGCTCCTCGTTCTCCACAGGGTTCCTCACGTGCAACCGGACAAGCGCTTACGCTGCCTCCGCAAAGGGCCAGCTCTGCCTCGCCGTCCTTGACACCGTCATGCGCCGCCCTGCCTCCCAGCTCTTCTGCCTCCACGCCGGCCCCGCAGACAACGAATGCTTCCAGTTCAGCCTTCGCCCTCCAGCCAGCGGCCAGTACCTCATCAACGCCATGGCCTGGGATCTCGACTACAATGCCCATCAGCCCCCCGACATGCTCCAGCTGCAGCACCAGCTCATCGCCATCATTCGCCTCGCCAGGCCCGGTACCAAGCTCCGAGGTGACGCTGGTCCCCTCAAGACCTTCGAGAACATGCTCGACGACATCGGCATGGAGCCCGCCGACCCCCTCGGCGGCCTCTGCGCGTCTCTCATGCAGAGCGAGCAGGGAGCCTGGAGCCTCCTCGTCTCCCTCAAGTCCGTCCCGGCCGGGCAGCCGAGCAGCACCAGCCAGCTGACCGCCGCGCCTGTCCCTCAGTGAGCTGCTCCTGCCTGGTCGACCCCTCCCCGTGCTCCCGCAAGGCGGGACTCAGGCGCTGCGGAGCTCCGGGCTGGTATGGGGACAAGCGACGACGTCGTCCTTGGAGGAGGGGGAGAGAGGAGAGAAGAAGAGAGGAGAAGAGGGCAGCAGCAGAGGCAGACGATGAATGAAAGGATGTACTGATGTACCAGCCCCAGCTGCATTCACGTAGAATTTGCCTCCTCTTTCCCTCTCTCCCGTATTTCATCCTCCTTTTGAAGCAAATTTCCCTCTCCGACTGGTTGCATCAACACTGCTCATAAACATGCCCTGCAATCACTTCACTGAGCATGTAACCATGCTTGTCTCTGCCATCATCGCTGTATTTCTTCTCGCCTCCATGTCGTCTCAGGTTGATCCTGTCTCCTTCATCCATTCAGCTTCTGTTCTCACCCTCAGCCCCGTCCCGTCCTGTCGCTTCCCCTCCCTCCTCCTGTTCCTCCCCTGCCATAACGAGCGGGTTTTTTTCTAATCCCGTTTTTCGATCCCCCGCCTCCCCGTCCTGAAAAAATTTCCACCGCCCCCACCGCCGCCTAACCTCCTTCCCTCCCTCCTCGCTCTTCCTCTCTTCCTCCCTCTCTCCCTCCCCCTCTCTCTCTCTCCCTCCTGTCTCTCTCCCTCCCTGCCTCCCTCCCTCCTGTCTCCCTCCCTCCCACCCTTTCCTCCCCCCCTCCCCCCTCCCCCCTCCCTCCCTCCCCTCCCCTCTCTCCCTCCCTCCCTGACTTCTCGCACCATGAAAGCGAGAGACAGGATCCTGCTTGCACTGGCGCTCGTCGTCGCGGGTTCCTGCAAGGAGACGCCTAGTGAGAGCTCATACTGGTCTTGCTCTTCCGCATCCTCCCCTTGCTTCCTCCGTTTCTCCCTCGCTGACAGCATCGCTACCCGCACTCCCCGTGGACTGCGCGCCATGCAACAGCTGGCATGCCTGACAAGACCGTCCAGAGTTTCGTGGAGGGGATCCGAGCATGCGGTTCTCTCGTCCCTCGAGGATCCATGCCGACAACTGTCTCCAGGGATCTACACGCGAGCATGGCAGGATCACGACGTGGAGAATGAGGAGTGGATGAGCCTGATGAGACGCTTCCATGGGGAGAGGAGAGGAGGGGACAGGGAGGAGGAGGAGGAGGAGGAGGAGAGTATGTCCCGCTCCGCGAGGGTGCCTCCCTCTTCGAATTTGACGTTCTCGTTCCCTCCCATTGGATCTGAGACCCTCGTGGGAGTTGAGAACACTTTGAGCCAGCAGCCGTCAAGATTCTCCTATGTGCCCTTGCGTGAGGGGAGCGGTCGGAGGATCGCAGATGGGAGCCTGCTGGGATGGAGCGAGCAAGTCAGGAGGATGATCAGGCAGTCGCAAGGGATCGACAAGTCGGAGGGGGGAGGAGCATTCTCTTGATAGCAAGCAGCCTGACAGCAAAATTCGACGATTGCTCCAATCCTCCTCCTCCTGCTCCTGCTCCTGCTCCTGCTCCTGCTCCTGCTCCTGCTCCTGCTCCTGCTCACGAACATTGCACTATCCACTACGAGTACACAACGTTCTTTCTCATCCAGCGCCGTTCAGACGTCAAGGAAATTTATCAAGACCTCGGGAAGCGAGTCGAAGATCATGAAGTTCGTGGGCAAGGAAACACTCCATCAAGGGTACCTCTTGCCTCCTTTTCCTCCTCCTCCTCCTCCTCCTCCTCCTCCTCCTCCACCACGACCTACTTCGTCCTCGTCTTCCTCTTGTTCTGAGGAGGATTATCAGGGGGTGGTTTTTTTTCTTTCGGGGGAAAGGGATACTCATCCCCCCCGGGGCAGAGGGGCACCATCAGCAGCCGCACACGCAGACTACCACCTCATCCTCCTCCTCCTACACCAGCAGGTCGAGGT
>NW_005434635.1:413438-434491 GCF_000315625.1 Guillardia theta CCMP2712
GGATTCGTTCCAAGTGAGCGAAGAGGCTCGCTTCGGAGGGAACGGTCAGTCTCCCTCCTCCTGCTCCTCTCTCCCTTCCGCTCCCTTCCCCCCCCCCCTTCCCCAGTTCCTCCTTCATGTTGTTGACGCTCCAACTCCCTCCTTGTTTGCTTCCTACTACTACGGCGTCGTCTTCCCCCTCAACCCCGCTGCCCCGTCCTCCCCCTATCCCCCTCCACCTCTCTCTCTCCCTCTCCTCCCTCCTTGCAGCAATCTTTCCGCCCTGACGCTATCGAGAGTAACTTTCTCATGCAGACACCAGACTGATGGAACTCGCGGACCTCGAAGTTCCATCCTCCTCCCCGCATGCCAGGCAGTGTCTCTCCTCCTCCTACATCCCCATCAGGCAGGGTGAGACGAGCTACGTCGTCGTCCTCCCAGTCCACAGCAGATATCAACGTCCTTCCACCTCCCAGACGTCCCGTCCTGTCCTCGTCCCTGCTCCTCTGCTGAGCGTGCACTGCCCGGGGCAGGCAGCGGTGTCTCTTCCTACCTCAGTGAAGAAGCAGCAGCAGCACCAGCGCGAGGAGGAGGATGAAGATTCTTTCCTGCGCTGGCAGATCCCTGTCGGAAGAACAGGCGACCTCGGCCTCACCATCGCCTTCACCCTCCTTATCACGAGCGTCGGGACGACGTTGGCCATGGCGGTCATGGCGCGCCCACTAGGGGCCTCGGACGTGGTGAGGAGGATCGTCAGGGCATGAGAGGAGAGTAAAGTACACCTTGTTGTATCACGAGCAGGAAGGGAGAGGAGGAGAGGAGCTGCAGGAGGAAGGGAGGAGCACCTGGGCAGGTGGGAGCGCTCACGGGACTCCTGCTCCTCCTGATCTCTTGCCAATCCCCGTCACCTTGAGCGTTCCGTCTTTGGTGAGGACAGCAGTGCACGAGTCCATGGAGATGTATCCGCCGTTCCTCAGATTCTGCGGTCACGATGTGAGGAGTAGGAGGAGAAGGAAGTTGTGGTGGCTGAAGGAAAGCAGAGAAAGGACCGGGGGGAGGTGGTCAGGATAAGTTGCTAGAGGAGATGATGATTATGAGGAGAGGTAAAAGGACCTTGGCAAAGTAGGTCTGAGAGACGTTGAATGTGGCTGACGGGTTGTTGATGGCAAACGTGTTGCCCTGAGCCTCGGGGAAGATCCGCTTGAAAAGCTCCTCGTCCACGTTGGCGGAAGATGCAGAGATGTTCCTCGGAGCTGCCTTGACGTCTACAAACCAGTGAGAGGAGGAGACACAGGAAACCAGGAAGTGGACAGAGGAACGCGAGGGGCAGAGCGAGGGTGGTTCGAGGAGGAGGGCAGTGGGAACGAGAACGAGCAGCAGGAGGAGGAGAGGGGAGGAGCTGGAGAGGTGGGAGGGAAACTAGAGCAAGAAATGAGAAGCATCAGAAGCTCACGTGGCAAGTGAATGATCTGTTCTCTTAGCGCCTTCGCCAGCGCCTTCTTGACCGTCTTGACCTGCACCTCACTCTGCTGGTGCTTCTGCTGCGTCTCCTGCGCCATGCGGTGCCCCTGCCTTGCCTTGTCGTCCCAAAGTCTCCCGATCTCCTGGATGAGCCCAACGCAGGTCTCCACGCACTCCCTGTACTCCCGAGCATGCGCGAGCAGCTCGTCGTCCTTCCTCGACTTCGCCATCCTCCGAAGTTCATGGCAGAGCCGCCGGTCGGCCTCGTCCCCCTCCAGTCGTTTCTGCAAGCTCGCAGCAGCGTCGATCGCTGCCTCTAACTCCTGCGACTTGTCCATCGCCCCAGCACGCAGGACAGCCCCGTACTTGCGGTTGAAGACTTCACACGAGGCCAACACCCGTCTCAGCTCGTCGAGGTCCTGCAGGTACGCTGCTCGCCGAAGCTTCTCCAGCACCACCCCTGACTCATGCGCTCCTGCCTGCAGCGTGAGGGATCGGGAGATGTGGGTGGCCGACTGTAGGCAGCTAGAGAGCTCCTGGAAGGACTGAGCGAGGTTGTCGGACGTGTCATACTGCAGGGCCTCGGGGGAGTAGTGAAGCTTCTGCCCCGGCTGCACTTTGCGCTGGACCTCCTCGATGAGCAGCCGCAGAGGCTCTTCTGCTCCGTCGTCAACAGCCTGCCGCAGCCTGTTCGAGTAGTCCTGCATCTCCCACAAAGCGACCTCCCTCATCTGATCAGCGTAGATCTCACTCTCCCGCGCGTATCGGTTCGCGTCCTCCCTCGCCGCATGCTCCCACCGCCTGTGGAGATCGCTCTCGCAACCAGCTCGATCCCACTCGGCCCTCGCGTGCCTCCCTGCCTCTCCTGGATTTCTTCCCTCGGCTTTCGCCTGGTCCATGCAGAACTCTTTGTACATGATGTAGGGCGAGCGAGCAGGTTCCGGCGCCTTGGGCTCGGGAGGCTTCGGTCCCATGCTTGACCATCGCGGGCGCTTGTTCAGCTCGTCGTGATAGGCATGTCCATGAGGCTCCAGCTGCAGCTCATCCATCCTCCGCTTCCCGCTGTCCATTAGGACGGACGAGGCTCCTCCCATCATGGGATCTCGCTGCGACGCGAAGAGAGCGTGCGCAAAGGAGCCCGGGCCCGGAGCAGGACCGAGCATGTTGTTCGAAGGGTTCGGCTGCGGCGGCATCGCGTGGTTGAAGCCAAAGGGAATCGAGGGGAGATTGGCACTGACACTGAGAGGAAGGTTTGGGAGGATGGGGCCGTTGGAGCCGCCCTGCCATCCACCGTATCCGCCTTGAGCAGAGGGGCACGCCTCAAACTTGAGAGAGTTCGTCCCTGCTACTGCTGAAGATTGTAAACTTGCAAAGGCCGCTGGAAGGTTGTCCCTGGCCAGGTTGACAAACTCCGCAAGCTTTTCCAGGAGTCCCAGGATCTGAGGAGAAGGTGAGAGGAGGGGAAAGAAGAGGAGGGAGGAGGGAGGAGGGAGGAGGGAGGAGGGAGGAGGGAGGAGGGAGGAGGAGAAAGCTTCACCTGTCTCCTTTCAGTGGGTGTGAAGTTGGGGCTACAGATTGAAGACGGCATCAGCATTCCATTCTGCCACAGGTACCAACCTCATTAGGTAGGGGGAGCTCTAACAAGCGCACGAGGACGAACCTGGAGGTGAAGCTTCCGCAGCCCATCTACATCTATCAGCTCCCACCTGCAGCAACTCTCAGAACACCGTAGGATTCCAACGACAAGCCGAAACCTGCTCTCCTTCCTCTTCTTCTTGAGCCACTCCCTCACGGACCCATCGGGGTAGTAGGAGGCCGGAACCTCTCCTACTTCGACGAGGTTCTCTGATATTCCTGCGGTCCTCCTGATGTTCCTCCATGACGGGGATCCCCCCTGACTCCCGAGGAAGTCAACAAGCGGCTGGATGGCCACGAAGGAGCGCTGGGTAACTCGGCTCTCGAGTACAGGGGGCACGTACGCCGAGATGATGGGGAGGCGGTGAGCGCCAACTGAGAAGGAGAAAGGAACAAGTCGCAGCTCTCTCCAATGGTACTTCCTGTAGGACAGGTCCATCATCCCGTCGTCTGCGTCGACTCGTCCACTCCGATCATGCGAGCCGTCATGCACAACGTCGGTGTCGTGATCCATGCCTCCATGGTGCCCATCGACGTCGAGGCCGCCAGAAGCATCTACGTGTTGTCCCTCGAGAGAGACGGGACCTGCTCCTCCTGCCTCCATCTCTTGTTCAATCTTCTTCCTCACACCCTACCATCCACAAGCTCCCTGGCCTGTTCAAATTGTCAATGGCGGGAACACCCAGGGTGCGATGGGGCGGCAGAGCAAGCACAGGCAGTGACAAGGAGCGGTCAAGGGAGCATGGATGTTGTCTTGTCGCATCATCTTCATCGTCGTCGTGTCATCATTATCAACATCAACCGCGTACACATGTAGCGACGTACTGACCTGGTCCCCTCCCACCATGGTGCCCTGTCTCTGAGGCGGATTGTTCTTGAACAAACCCTACCCCCATGACCCCTTTCATCCAGGAATATGGCATGACACCCCTCCCTTTGTCACAAAATTATCCTAGAAGTGACCCGGTAATGAAACCCATTTATGGACCCCTACCCCCTGCAGAAGGTCAGCTAAAAACGATGTACAAAGTTGTACTGGCATCCTCTTTGTACCCAAATATCAAATACTTATAACTGTTTCATATATACTTTTAAACTGATACTAATTTTTATCATATATATTATCTTATTTAATTATGTTGTAGCAAATGTTGGAAGTATATATTCAAAGTAACAGAATTCATCGTACATAAATATTAGTATTAAAAAACAAACATTACAAATATTAAAACAAATTTTTATGTTTACAAGTAGAGAGATCAGCGGAAGACGAGCTCCGCGATCAGCCATGGAGGTAAGCGGGAAGGAACGGGGGAGGGGACTGGGCGGAGGATCAGGAGAAGCTGGGGGAGATTAGGAGGAAGAAAGAATTTTATGTGGGAGTGAGGCAGGAATGGTGAGCATAACATGCGAAATACAACACATTAGACCAGTTCAGCTTTGGTTCCCTGTATTGAGACAAAGGTTGTAATGAGCCTATTTCCCACTTCAACACCATAGTCGATGCGATGAGCGAACAGAAGACTTGACCTTTCTGTATGAAACTATTTGTTGTTGCTGCCTCCATGCACATGGTTGATCTCGTGAATTCTGCTACTCTATCTCAATTTGGGAGAAAAGGTGTATCCTGTGAAACGTTGAAATGATCGCAATTTGTTGCGTTTTGACACAGTCAGTCACCTGTGTTCGCTGCCTCTGATCGCACAAAACTCACTCAGTCTAAAAATTTCTGTTTTTCACCCAAGAATACTTGATGCCACCAGGCAGTCTCTGACAAATTCTTCCCTTGTGAAACTTCTTCAATTTTTTTCTGAATGACAATTGTTGCAGTACGACGATGGGACTAAGGCAAGAGCAAGAGACGGATCCGCGTTGCTTGTGGGTCCTGTCCTCTATGCAACCAACAAGTGATATTCATCATCTATGCTTTTGGATGCAATCTTGACTCGCTGTAAGGCACATTGAGGAGAGCTGCAATCTGTGAACAAGTTCTTCATGCAGTGCAAGCAAGATGATAGAAATCCCAGTGAGTATTGTCTGTTGATCGGATGGATTTCCTTCATTTCACTTTCCAAAACTTTCATCAAACTGCTGTCTCTCTGAATTTATTCTGCCTTCAGGATCTTGTTTGAATCAAGGCAAGGAGGTCATTGATTGTGTCAATAGAGTGAGTGTTGTATGGCGTGTTGGTCTGGCTGACATGACTTCTCAGGTAGTGCGCAGTGTCGATGCAAAATGTCCAGCTCAGCTCACGGCATATGCTCGTTGTATGGATAAAAACCACTGCCATTTTGAAAAGGTATGTTTGCTTGCTACTGCTGCACTTGTGTTGCATAATAGGGTATGACGATGGTGTCACAGTGTCGTGAAGAGCAAGCAGCCTTGGAAAGTTGCATGCCGCTCAACTGAGCAAAACTAAATGGATCTGTTGGAGTTTCTTCGGCAGTGGCATGGCATCGTCAGGAATGGTCTACATCGCCCAGGCGGCACCTGCTCAAACATGCACGGATCGAGTGAGCGAGCCTACAACATTACTTCAATCATGGAACTCGTATAGATGTTGTTCGAGTGTCGGATTTGAAGCACCCCATCTTTTGCTTGTCACATTTTCTTTTCTGATAAGTGAATTTAGCTGTTTTCTACAAGGGTCGAGATGATCTGATCGAAGAGACATGTCGCGCGTAACCTTGATTATGACGTATTGAGCTTCTGAGACCGTCAATCTCCTCCTCCACCTCTTTACACTTGTTCTGTAGGGACGTTGACTTCAGTTGGCTTTCATGGGCCCGAGCTTCAAGTGTAGTCCTTCGCAAGTCCAAACGTTTGAGCTTGAGAGTGCACAGTCTGATCCTTTCCTTTACCTGCTCAGACTCGCTCTCCACAGACACGATAGTGTGCTCTGCAGAGTCAATGTCCTCCATCAACCTCTTGTTGGCCTGTTCGGTCTGGCTGACCGAGGCCTTGCACGCATCGTGCTCGCTCCGAACCTCATGAGCTTTGGTTCGTAGCTCGTCATGCATGCTATCACAATCTCTTGCGTGTAGTTCGTTCAAGCCCTTGTAAATCTCAGCAAACCGACCCTTCACTTGACTTGTTCTCTGTTCGTGCTCCAACTCCAGCATCCCACGTTGAAATTCGCTCATGCATAGCGATGCTCGCAGACGATCGCAGTCCTGTTGCAACTCTTTCATGATGAGTTGGAGCCTTCGTATCTGCCATGCATGCTCCTCGCCCACTAGCTCATCGTCCTCGTCCTCGTCCTCGCCATCGGCTCGCGTCCCTGCTCTCCTCGATTCGCACACCTCCATCATCAGTCCGTTGAAAGCACCATCAACCCTACTACCCCTCCATACAAATATTTTCTCACCCCAACTCGAACACAAAAACTGCCCTTAGACTTATCACCCCCTCCATGCAGAAGCAAATCCCTACAAAACAAGGGGATCAAACACACCATCATGTCAGATAACCCCTGTTCAAAGTACCCTACCCCGGTGTACCAGCAAGGAGCTGAGCCCGCATCCCTACTACGGGCTGGCGGCGCAGACTCGGCGGCCCCCGGCCCCGGGCCGCCCGCCGGCGGGCCGGGCGGCGGTGCCGCTGCACTGCGAGCGGCGCAGTGCCGGACTCGGCGTCCGGGGCCGGCGGCCGCTATGCCTGCGGGGGCGGCCGGCGGCGTGCGGCCGCCAGGCCCGCGTGCGGCGGCGGGCCCGGTCACCCGGGCCCGGTGCGGCCGCCCGCCGCAGGCCGGCCGGGGCCCGGCCCGCGGCTGAGCCCAGGCTCCGGGAATCCTGAGTGCGGGGCCCCAGTGGCAACCTGGACAGTACAGTACTACGGTACCGGCGGTTAGAATTTATTATCCTGAGACCGTGGCACGCCGGGTGAAACTTCAACTTGATTAAACTTTTGCTGCGGCCCTCTGTGCCGGCTCCCGGGTCGGTCAGGGCCTTCGGAAGGTACGGCCCGGTCTGTGCCACTGAGCGGCCGGCCCGGCCGGTCCGACTGCGGCGGCCCGGCCCGGGCCTCCGAGCGGCCCGGGGCCCGGCCGCGCCCGCCGCGGGAGCCTGCAGTGCGGCCGGGCGCTCAGGCACTGAGTGCCCGGCCCCCCGGCGCTGAACTTCCCGGCGAAAATTCAATCGCCCCGCCGTTTGAACGGTCAAGTTGGTAAGATCACTGCACTTTGATCAGCCGCTGAGCCGCATGCCATGCCGCCATGATGACCCGGCGTACAGTCACGACGTCTCCTCACCGTCACGAGCCTGTTGCGCCGAGCCTCGCCTGGAGTTGTCTTCGAGGCTCTGCAGGCCTTGTGCAAGCCCTCCAGGTGCGAGGAACCAGCGGGAGAATGGTAGGCAGCGCTTAGGAGGTCCTAGAACCTCCTACGAGCTGGAAGGAGCAACAAAAAACGTCAATGGTTGCCAGCTGGGGATGTGGTGGGGAATTCAACCTTGTCTCTGTATCTCTCGGCGATCTCGAGCTCTGTCATCTGGCAAAGAGTCTCACTGATCTGCTGGAAAAGAGCTGGGCAAGGCTCGAAAGCTACCTTAGATCCTTCAACCTTCCTGTCGGACCTCACAAGCTCGACGGTGTAGACGCGCTCGAGCACTGGCAGAGGGTGAGGAGGAGGCGAGCAGAGGCGTGAGAAGGTACCCTGCCCCCCAGACGAGGTCTGCTGCACTGCCGCTCTCTTGAGGGTCATACTAACTGAGAAAGGAGATGAGAGGTAGACGGCCAACAAGGAGACAAGAAGAGGGACGAGGAGAAGAGGGGGGGAGGCGCGGGAGGGAGGAGCTAAGGAGCCAAAGAGAAAGAGGAGCGGAGGCGTGAGCTACCTTTGGAGCCTCTTGGGCCGAGCACGGCGTCTGCCAGCTCCTGGGGCGTCATGTCGACCACAGCGTTGCCTGCATCAAGTTGACCCTGCGTTCACTCGTTGGCTGCTCGTCACCTCCGACAGCCAGCAGGATGTCTCCTTTCTCGACATTCCCCTGCAGAAACGAATGGGAACGTCAGTCCAGTCCATGAGCTGCTGCTGCTGCTGCATGGGAGGGAGAGGGAAAAGTTGGATAGGGTGAGCAAGAGCGAAGACCTCGATGCTCGCGGGAGATCCAGGTATGATCGTTGCCACCTACAGAGAAGCTCTTAACATGCCGCGCGGAGGAGGAGGCGATCATACTTCATACTCCCTGAAGCTATTCTTCTTGACCATGATCCCAACCCCCTCCATCCTGACATCATCATCACTCACGCTCAACCCCAACAGACGCGTTGACCCACTTCATGACTCGACGGAGAGCTACTTTAGCCTCGTTCATCAAGGTTGGGTCAACCTGCAACATCATCACAACCACTGCAATCTCCCTCCTCCTCTTGCTCCCCCTCCTCGTCTTCGTCCTGGTCTTCCTCGTCCTCTTCCTCTTCCTCTTCCTCTTCCTCCTCTTCGTGTCTCAAAACTTCACCGGCTCCGCGTTGAATCCCAGGTTGGCGAAAGGAAACATGCTTCTCTTGAGCTGTAAGACTCTTTACACAACCCCAGGAAAGGATCGAGGCGAACAAACCTGACGTTTGTCTTCATCAAGCAACTCGATTCTTGTCAGGTCGTTGCGAAATTTCGCCTGGGGAACTACATGAGGCCGGCTTCAAGTTCCCCTCGCTCCCTTCTCCTCATTCCCAACACCAGCGTTCTCTCCTGTTTCTCCCCTCCTCTCAACTTCCTCATCCCTTCTCCTCATCTATCTTCCCTCTTCCCTTCTCTGTTAGCCTTCCCTTCCCCCCCTCCATTCCCTGCTCGCCCCTGCTCACCTTGTACCACTTCGCCAGGATCCGACCGAAGTGTGGTTCCTGCAGGCGGGAGGGTCACCCGGGATGGCATTGCAGGAGGACTCACAGAAAAACTTGGCTCCTTCTCGGCGAAGGGAAAATTCTTAATGAACTCCGAGTAGAGCTCCCGGAACGTGACGTTGCCTTGGTCGGTCAACCGACAGTTGGCAAACGCTTCAACGCAGTACGTCAGGATCTCCTTCACTTCCTTCCTGTCGTCCTGAGGTGCTGCAGACCTCTTCGACTTCCCTGCGCTCATCCCTGCATCCTTTCCCTTCAACATCTTACCCTTCCTGGCCTTCCCTTCGCTCCTCTCCTGCTTCGCCTTCACCGCCTGCCCACCACTCTTAGCGGATGAGCGAACGACGTTCAGTCCCAGCTTGGCAAAAGACTTGTCCATCTCTTTGTCGTAGAGCGCCTGGACGGTGCGGAGGGGCGTCAAGTCCGACTCAGTGTAGTGCGGGTTGATGAGCGACATGCCGATATACGAGCCGCTCCTGCTCTTCTTCAACGGCTTCCCCGTCTTGGTCTCGTACCAGGCCTGGATGCTCCGCCCGAGTGTCACGTTGGGCAGGACGTCCTCGGAGGCGAAGGAGGGGAACTCCTCTCTGAAGACTCTGCTGATGGTAGCGAACCTCACACGGCCCTTGAGCCGCAGCAGACTGCTGGCAAACGCCTCAAACGCTCCATTGACTTGCGACACTTTGAGCGGAGCTGGAGAGTCTCCTGCGAGGAAGAAGAAAACTCATCAGGTAAGACAAGGAAGATGGCGCAAGAGAATGAGGAGAAGAACTCGTTGTCTCTTCACCTTTCTTGCTCTCGGCTGCCTCCTTTCCTCCTTGATCCAAGTCCGTGACAGCAGTCTCTGCATGGCAACGCTTACAACATGCAAGTTGGCAGGAGATTAGGACCTGTTGAACCTTGTGACATGAGCAGAGAGCAAACTCTTCTTGCAGGCTGAGATGCTGCAAAGGAAAACTGAAAGGATACCATCAATCAGTCGAAAGCTCTCCACTCCTAACCGCATCCTCCTCTGCCCTCCCCCTCCTCCCCCTCTCTTCATTCTCACTGGAATTTTCAGTATGTTCTCACCGCAGGGCTGCAGATCCCCGAGCAGCGAACGGGATGGCGCGGGTGCAGGGATGCAATGCCGCCAGCATGGAGGAGAGGACTGAACCCATCGGCAGGATGAGGAGCCAGAAGGAGAGACAGAACAAGGAAGCTAAGGCTCAGAGGGGGGGAGGAGGAGGAGGAGGAGGAGGAGGAGGAACGAGCGGGGGGTGGAGGAGGAGCGCCCATTCCCTGCATCTCTGATATAAGCGCCTTTAGACTTGCTTACCTTCTCCATGTGGGGGTAGTCCCAATAGGTTGATGGGGGTAGTTGTTGGGAAAGGTGGGGTAGTCGAGACTCCTTTATGACAAAAATTGAAGCCGACCAGGGTCAGGGAGAGCCAGGGAAGCGATGAGGAAGAAGAGGAGGGTAGAGGAGGCGGGAAGAGGAGGAGGGGAGGGGAGGGGAGGCAGAGAGGGAGGCAGAGAGGGGAGAAGGGGAGGGGAAGAGGGGAGGGGATGTGGGGGAGGGAGGACAATTCGTGGGAAGGGGGAGAGGTAGGGGGAGGACGGAAGAGGTGTGAAGGAGGAGGGAGGGTGAGGCGAACACCACAGTTGATCAGATGAAAGGTCCTCTACCTTTCCCTCATCACTCAAGTGCTGAATCGTCGAGAGAGGACACAACGTACTACAAAGAACAAAAATTGAAGCCGACCAGGGTCAGGGAGAGCCATGTGGCGATCGATGAATGGGCAGGACAGGACAGGACAGGACAGGACAGGACAGGACAGGACAGGACAGGACAGGACAGGACAGGACAGGACAGGACAGGACAGGACAGGACAGGACAGGACAGGACAGGACAGCCAAGGAGAGGGAAGGACAGCCAAGGAGAGGAAAGGAGAGGAAACGTGGCCATTTAGAGTGGGGAGAATGACAACAGGATCACGACTGGACCGAAAGCAAAAATGTCAGAAGGAAGGAGACGACGGAAGATTAGGGAGGGCAGGAATAAGCTATGTTTTCACTTGTCATTGAATAATAAGAGGACGCTCAGAGCAGCAGCAAAACAACTCTACACATTTGCAAGTTTTGTCCCACATGGCATAAGATCGGCAGGTGAATCGGAGGCAGAACTAGGAAATGGAGGAATCTAGGCAGGAAGAATGTTCATACGATACATGGTAGGGGATTAGAGGAGATTGAGAAGGAAGGAGTGACTTCTATAGGGCTACCTTGTCTCCTCTGACCTGCTACATCTGCGAGTTTAGGAGAAGAGGCTGGAAGTCAGGCATGGCTGCTCATGTTGGAACAGAAGTAGCAGAAGCCGACTAAGTCACTCTGAGTGTTCAGGTGACGGTGATATTGACTGATAGGTGTAATGAATCTCTCTGAATACCTCTGCTGATCTCATCGGCTATGCCCGATTCCCTGCTGCTGCACAACTGCCCTTGCAGAACTCCGAAAGCGGGGCTGCTGTCCAGTCAGCCTCCCTCCACAGCCGGGCAGCATACCCACACTGCACTCGCATGTCCTCTGCTCGAGCCCTCTCCCGTCCGTGGTTAAGATTCTGAAGTTTCAAGCTCAAGAGGGCCATCATGAATCGATGAGAAGAGACGAAGAAATCGCCTTCGATTCCTGGACGGACTTGTTCTGATCTTTATGGAGATGGATCTGAAGGGCGGTACTCTGAAGAGATAGAACTTTTGCATAAGAGTGCATCGCTCAAAGATGAATGTGAAAGAATGGAGCGATCAAAGATGAAAGCGACAGATTGCTCAAAAATCACCTTGAAACACCACAGAGGTGTCATTGAGTTTGAAACTCAGGAACTCGAACAACGCGAAATAGCATTTTACCGAGGCAACTATACAAGCAGTGCAATAGCAGGGCCCTGGGCTGGTCGGGAAGAAGGAGGTTGGTGGCTCCTCTCAGCAAAAAGCAACTCAGGTGTTTATCTTTGACAGAGACCCTTGTACTGTTGTGAGTAAGGCCGTAAGGTCTGTGACATAGACCCTTGTAGGTCTAGAAGCGTTGAAGGCGAGAGGGACATGACTAGATAGAACGTGGAGAAAAGGTGCGTCATAATGCATTTATTTCCGCCTGTCTTACGTCAATCCGGCATCTCGAGGCCTGCAGCAGCCAAGTCTGTCTGATCAGTCCTCCCAATCATGGAAAACGTAGCGCGATTTTGATCCCTTGGGTCCCTTCACCAATAACAATCAGCTGCCTGTAGGTTGCAAGGCTCTCAGCCCATCGACCAATGAGAGCTATAGCAAGAGCGAGGGCTCGTTGACCTCATTGCTCACGAGCATGTTCCAGCAGGTTAAACGAGGTTGGCAGGAAAGGAAGGAAGGCCCGTCGAATTAGGGAAGGTCTGAGGCTGGAAGAGGAGGCGAGGATGAGGAGCGGAGCATAATCGAACTCAGAGAGGCAGAGGAGGCTCTCCAGGGCTCCTCCCTCCCCTCATGTTTCTACAGCTCAGCATGCGCGGCCATTGTTGAGCGACGCAACTGCGACTAGCAAACAGGTCACGGCCGGTACGAACGCTGTTTAAAACTATTTACAACACTTACATGCTTTTAAAATCACTGAAAAAAGGTAATTCAAGTTCCTATAACTATTTTATATAACTTTTAACCGTTATTGTACATATTTCGTTACAAGTAAAATGACATCTTCGATAACCCGTCCTCTCCACATCAATTTATGGGGTGGTCATTTTAAGACACACTGGGTCTGCACGAGATCCGTCCCAAGGGGTAGTAGTGTCAGTTACAGTGGGAAGGGGGGTCAAGTAGACTATAGGGGGTGGTGGAGTGTACAATAGAGGGTGGGGGTTCCCGTCAGTACTCACGTGCTTTTAATACAAAGCAAGGTACCCCACCCCCTTTGATTTGTTGTTGACTACCCCGCATGCCCCCCATTTTGCATGGTTAATCTCCAGGTGGGTACCCTTTACAACCCCCTGTGGGGATATACGACCCTCCGATTTTGAAACCCACCCCACCTACTCAGACACATATGACCCCACCCCACTTGCTCAAATAACCAACCCACCCCTTGACTGGTCCAGTCCTACCAGCGCAAATTCTTGTACCACCGTACTGAAGTCCTGTACCCACCCCACCCCTTACAGCCAAATCTCGTGTAAATGAAGGATACCCTCTCATCGCCATGGATCCATTTTTAGAATCTTTCCAAATATTCTATGACAATTTCAAATTAACATTCAAAGATTGTGTTTTCAGTGTTGAAAGTTTGTCTTGAAAAGGTCTTTTGCAAGGCTATCAGCTACTACCCCCTTCGCGGTCAAACCCAAAAAGGACCCTACCCAGCTTCAATCGTAAAACACAAAGTAGTACCCACCCTTGCAATATCCCGTACCCCCCACCCCCCGTGGGTGATCTTTTCCCTCTCGCATCCCTCTACTTCTTGCTCACTGCAGCAGAGGAGGCCACAGCAGGGGAGGGAGGACGAGGACACGGTGGAGGGGAGGGAAGAAGATGGGATGATGAGGAGAGGAGGGAGAAGATGAGGGGGCTGTGATGAGAGCAGGCGAGAGCGGAAGAATCAGAGGCTATCATGAGGAGCGACCGGCAAGACCTGGTTGAGTTGATGACCAAGACAGTGCGCAGACAAGTCGAAGAGAGCGAAAGGAGAGTAGATTTTCGTGGACGAGTAGAAGTCGGCTATGATGATGATGGAGTTCAAGACGGCTGTATGTGCAAACTGTGTGACAGTGTGCGGGTCGTCTACTGATTATGCTTACAGGCGTCACAAAGTTTCATTTGACCTGAGCTACTCGTTTCGTACGGACGGGGGTGCTGCAAGGCTTAATTCGCTTTGTGGCTGAGAAAGACCCTTTGAACTTGATCAGGTGATGATGAATGAAGTCTGAGTTGGATGCATATGGTTGAAAACGTTGTCTTGGGGCTTCATGATGAATGATGTGCTGCTCTATGTAGTGTTTCAAATCAAACACCTCTCATCATGAACTTGTTTGTGCTGTTGGGGGCTCTGTTCCTCATACCCTCAAAATTCCGTCATGAGTGTTTCTTGATCAAAACGAAACACGTAGGCGCTGTCGTGGCACCAGCGCGATACAAGCTAAAACACGGCATTCTTTGCCTCCCCATTCTCATTCTTCAGGTTCTTCATGTTGTCTGTGTCGATGACAAAGATCAACATGGAAGTGAGCCTGAGCGCCTTTCCTGACGCCTCCTCAGGTTAATCCCTGCGCAAGGAGTCCGTGCACCCGTTCGTTCCGCGCTGTTACCCGCCGAAGTTTAAACATCTGTCAAGACAATGACCGACTGGATCGCCCTGTCTTACTCCCTGACCATCATTTGTTTGGTGGCGATTGCAATTTATGCAATCATCTACACCAAGTTCTTCACACAGAAGAACGAGAATGTGAAGCACGTTCTGGAGACATCTGAAGGCTTCATCACTGCCAGGAAAACACAAGGCATGTGGAGGATCGCGTGGAGCTTCTACGCTGGAAGTGTTGGTTCTTGGGTCATCACCAGTACCGCAAGCTATGCCTCGTATGCAGGTTACCTGGGCGTGATATTCTATGCCGTTGCTACAGGCATTCCCATCATCATGCAGGCATATTTTGGTGACATTGTGCAAACTAAGTTTCCGAATGCAAACTCCTTGGGTGATTTCATCCTGCTGCGATTTGGGCCCACTGCGAAGTTGGCAACCATCATCGTGACTCTCATCAACATGTCAATCTTCATGCTCGCTGAGTTCACAACTGTCGGTGGCCTGTTCAGTGACTTTGTTGGTTCTGTGAGCTACCCGATCATCATCATTGTTGCAGTTCTCACCACTGTAAGCCAAAAATCTTTGAATTTATTCCCTGATTGACCGTTGAGTTGGCAGATCTACACGGTTTATGGTGGTTTGCTGGTATCGATCGTGACAGATCAGGTTCAGGGTATCATCAGTGTTCTCCTCACGATCATTCTCACCATCTACGTCGCTGCAACATTTCGTAGAGATCTCCCTGCAAACTTTGGTCCGTATGAGCCGATGCTTGGTCCGAATCTCTCAGGCTACAGCTCCATTTTCACCATGCCGATATCTCTTGCCGCCGCTACAGTCTTCAACGAAGGCATGTGGCAAAGAGTTTGGGCAGCTGAAGACCACACAGCTCTCAAAAGAGGAGGCATCATCGCCTGCTTTGCAATAGTGTTTGTTGTGTTCATCTTTGGTTTCGGTGGACTCCTTGCTGTGTGGGGTGGGTTGGTCGATTACGAGAATACCAATCCCAACCTATACATCTTCCAGCTGTTCAAGTCAGATCCGTCAGCGCCGAATGCTCATGTCGAGAACTTCATTGAAGTCTTGGTACTGGTTCTCGCGGCTGTGATGAATGAGTCGGCCATCGACAGCTTGCAGAACGGTCTGGCTGCGACCATCTCATCACATTTCCTGCGAGGGAAGCCTTTGCTGTGGGCCCGTATCTGTGTGCTGCTCATCAACATTATCATCGTGCCATTTGCTCTGGCGAACTACAGTGTTCTTTCCATCTTCCTGCTCGGCAATATGCTGGGAGTCTGCTGGTTCCCTCCTGTCATAATGGGAGGTATCTGGGACAGTGAGCTCGGGAAACGTGTAGTCTGCGAGTCGAGCATGCTGTTCGGCGGCGTCATCGCCGTGATCGCCTCCACTGTCTATGGCATCGCTGCTGGCCCTTCCCAATGTATCCAGATGTGGAACGACGGAGCACTGTATCCGCCTGCTCCCGACATCTGCAGTTGCGCTAGTGACGCGGCTTTGTACAATTTGACCAACCCAGGAGTGAATTGCGCAACAGCTGGCGCCTACTGGACGTGGCTGGGACAGCCCTACATGTGGCAGTACTTCCTTATTGCGCTCGGTGTGTGGCAAACTGCTTTGTGGGGGGTGACTGATGCTGACTACAGGCGTCTCGACGGCTGGAACTCTCGCCTTCGGCCTGTTGCACGAGCTCTTCTACAGGTTGAACATCCACTTCATGGGGGTCACAGAGCTCCTCCTCAAGGTCCCCGGATACGCGGAACTTGCTGGCCTCACGGTAGATCACGCTGAACTGCAGAGGAAGCAGGATGATGATGCAGCGAAGCCGCAATTCAACGGCGACGATCAAGGCATGCAGCAGGTGAATGGCTCGCAGGACTCACAGATGTTCATGGCTGTGTCCCCGAGCATTCCTGTCGTGCATCCGTACCCAGCCGTGGTCCCCATGCAGCCTCAGCTGTTCGCCCAGCCCGTTGTGATGGTTCCGGCAGCTGAAGGAGGAAACGTGGCACTTCCAGGAAGCCTCCAGCAGGGCCAGCAGGGGCTCGCGTAGCTTCTTTGTGCTTCCAACGAGTCAGGAGAGTCCCGGGGCGAGAGTGTACTCTAGCTAACCGGCGACCCTAAAGTCGTTAGGAAATGAAAAGGTTCGAATTTTAACAAGTCAAGCGATCGAAGCACGCGGATGAAGCGTGCGACTCGTCTAGCATCTCTCGTCTAGTGAGCGAGGCTCCTTCATCGTCCTCGGGTTATCAACTGCGGGATGAATCGCCACTGCTCAACTGCTGGAGCCCTTGAGGGTGGCCATCAACTCCGTGCCCACGGCGAGTTCACCAGAGTCAGCAAGCGCCTTCAGCTGAGCTCCGAACTTCTCCTCCTCCGGGTCGTTGGGGTTGTAGGCTGTGAACCTGGCATGCTGGTCAGCCCTCATCCTCTCCTTTCATCGGTTCCTACTTGCAGATCTTGCAGCGCCATGAGAGCGGGTCGTTGGGGACGACCTTCTCGAACAGCTTGGTCTGCCACGCTTGGCCGCGCTCGTCCCTCTCCTTCTTGCCCGCACGCTTTCTTGTACGTCAGAGAGAGAGGGGAAAGAGGAAAGCGCCAAACCTGTCCGTCCTCGAGTTTCGTCTTGTGCTCCGTGGCAAAGTCGAGATTTTGAGTCTTCAAGCCTCTCGTGACTTGACTCCACACTCTGCGAGACTCGTAGTACTTCTGCTTGTCTTCAGGGTCGACGTTCTGCAATAAGGTTGGAGGAGAACATGGGTGAGAGCGATCATTACCAGAGGCATGAAGCTCTTCTGCTTCTCAGCTTCAACATCCAAGAAAACATTTGACGCACCCGTCTTCTTATCTAGTTCGAAAACCCTCGTGAGAGACTCAACAATCAAATGAAACCATCTCAACATGGCCCGGAACAATCAAAGAAGCAATCAAGACAATCAAGAGCACGGGGAGTTCCATCATGCTGTAAGACGTTACCTGTAATCTTGATCACACGATCCCAACGACCGTCGATTTTGCAGATTGTGTCTTTGCTGCCGATCCTTGTGACTTTGCCGCTCACTGAATTGTTTTCTCCCTTGAAATAACCCCTGTTCGTGAACGAAGCGGTCCATTGAAAACCCGTTTCCTTGCAAGAAATTTGAACATCCCCCGCGATCTCCATGCGCATGACACCAATCAAGAGCCCTCGAACGTAATAAGAAGGAAAATTGAACGTGTAGGTTTCGCCTGCAAGTACACAAGTTACTCTTACATCTTCAGACGCTGAAGTGTTAAAGTGTATAACCGAGTGCCAGAATATGCAGTGAAGCTTGTCCGTCCATGATAGAAGCAGCACTGTTGCCCAAGAATTTGCTCTTGGGATTAATCGCTGCATTCAGTATCCATCCAGCCTTTCTGTTAACGAAATGGAACGCCGAGATAGGCGGATGATGAGAAACCTAACAATATTTTGTCACGAAGAAAACTCCAGCAGAGATTCACGAGACAGCAATCGCTCGATCTCACCTGCTCCGCGAGGTAATAAGTTGTTCCACCGTCACCATAATCCCATTTGCAGTGAAACACTTCTCCGAGGATCGGATTGTACGGCTTTTTCACACCCTGTTCCACATCATAACGTCATCGACTCCCATGACGAAAGAAAGAAAAAGAAAGAATGAGACGAGAAAGGACAATCCTTTGACTCACCGGTGGCTTGAAATGCCAACCACACAGATACCATCGAGTAACGGTGAGAAAGCGCTCAAGGGGGTCAGATGTTGTAGCAATGCTGCAGAACATTGAGATGAGAAACTCGTGTCTGCTCACAGAACAATAGAGTCCTCACTCTTGAATTAATCTCCCGTGAGCCATGAAGTCTGAGCATTTCTCGAGGAAGGATCTAGGTTCAAGGATGAAAGTCGGAAGAGTGACGCGCGAGAGGTCCATCCCCGTTTTCAGCTGACGAATCATGGCCATCAAGATGCTCTTCGGCTGCTCGTCCAGCTTCTCTTCGTATTCTGGCTCTTCGCCCGCGACAACGTCGGCCTCGCCATCAATGGAAGACATCTCGTGATTTCCAAAGAAAGCTGGGAAAGAAATGACTTAGATTCAAAGATGGCGAAGTGTCTTAGGGAGGGAGGGAGGGAGGGAGGGAGGGAGGGAGGGAGGGAAGGAGGTGAAAGATTCTACAGAATAAAAACCACACGAATCAAATTCTAAAAGGGATGCAAACAATCAAAGAGAGCCAAACACGCAGAAAAACATTCTCAAAGTGAAGGCAACCGCAAATGCCATTAGGTGCTTCAAATCGCTCAGTTCGAAGATGATTACAATACAAGAAATGATGCAGACCATTGACTCTACTACAGAATAATACGAAAGAAAGGTATGATCCTTAAATGGCATCTTCTCTCCAAATTCAATGTAGGCTGCCTCGCATCGATCCTGCTTGGCACTCGCTTGCGGTTGCTCATTTCACATCGCACACGATGAAAGACAGCTTCAACCATCACAAAAGCAAAACGCTTCGAAATGTTTTTCTAAGGTTCTATTCTCAATCATTTTCACTCATGAGAATCAGTTCCAACTGCCCGTGGCGTTCCTCTCTCTGACAGGGAGCCATTGCAGGCAGATCACAACAACAGGTGTCTCATCTTTCTTCTGGCTTATCTGCAAAAACATTTTCGCTTCGCATCTTTCTCTTCACGCTATCTTTGAATAAAAATCTCTCCTCTCTTCATGCAAACAGCATCTCTCACAAATTTCGATCTGTCCAGATCTGCATTCCTCGCTCCCTCTCTTTCTCCGGTTACCACTCATCCCACGATTGTTTTCAACTTCGTCAACATCGCAGCATGACTTGATTTTCATTTCCTTGTTCATCTTGCCCCTTCCACTCCTCCATTTGATCGTCTTTCATTCCCATGGATGCCTCTGCCGCATTCCAGCGCATACTTATGGGGCTATGCGCAACATTTGGAGTTACAGGAGGGTAGGGTAGGTAAATGTTTGGGGTAGGGTAGATGTTGGTTGTGGTGGGGGTATCACGACACTGAGGTAGGGTGGTCGAATGACCCAGATATAGCAGGGTAATCCCAGGTTGATAAGCCCGGTAGCATTGAAATTACCAGGGGTGGGGGTT
This sequence comes from Guillardia theta CCMP2712, assembly GCF_000315625.1. Taxonomy (NCBI): domain Eukaryota; class Cryptophyceae; order Pyrenomonadales; family Geminigeraceae; genus Guillardia; species Guillardia theta. Next base: position 432,799 of record NW_005434635.1, read on the forward strand.
CCATATCGGGAGGGTAAATATTTTTTTTGAGGATTCAAATGACGGGTAGGGGCACTCTTGCTCTGTGGTGGGGTAATAGAGGAAGTTCAGGAGGAGGGTACTAGTGGGGTAGGAGTCAGGGGTAGGAGACGATAAGGTGGGGTGATGATCCATGGTGGGTAGGGGTGGTAAATGATGTGTATAGGGGTCATCAAAACGATAAAACAGGGGTGGTTGATCACCCTTCCCTGATTGAACAACATACCAAATCAGAATTGGGGTCCTTGTTGCAATGAGGGGTGGGGTACTCAAGAGACGGATTATTAGGGGGTCACGATGCCGCATGGCTATGAGGACAGGGTGGACCCCCACCCCCGTCATTCATGTTGACAACCCCACCCTCATGTGCGAGCCTTTTTCTCCCTACCCCATCGGGCATGACAACCACCACAACCCTACCCTGTAGATTACAATGTTGACAAAGTGCAGTACAGGGGTAGGGTCAGTCTACACTCCTGGAATACGGTGGGGTAGTGGAGGGTAAATCGGTGGGTACTGAAGTTACTGGGGTGGTCTGGAGTCACCCACAAAGTATGAACGGAGGGGTACTCCAGAACTTTTGTGAAGCGGGGGGCGGTTTGAATCTCCGAGAGGGGGGGGGTCCCTGCAAGGGGCGTTGTCATAGTAATCTGCAGGGTAGTGGTAGGAAACGGGAAGTTGTTCGGAGGGGTGGATGAACGAGGGGTAGTGTATGGGGAAAGGTAATTACAAATACGTTCAAAGTGGGGTACAACAAGCCATAGAGGTGGGTAGGGGTAGTGAGATGAAGAGGGGTAGGGTGGGACCGATTGACTACTTAAGTTGGGGACAAGGGAGACCAAATCCCTAACATCGGAGTTGCATGGGTAGGGTAGTAAGTCTGACAGGGTACCAAATAGATAGGGTACATTCAAATTGAGGTATAGATAAATTTATTTGAAGATTCCTATGATAAAACCTATCATATGGTGTCTAGAGAGAATCGTTGTTCATTTTGGGGGTGGGTAGTGACGTGAAGGGGGTACGTGATGATCTGTAATCGGTTTGGGGGCAGGGAACCAGGGGAATGACAAGCTGGGGCTGGACAGGTCTTGTGCAGTGTTCAGAGTAGGTGGGGGTAGTCAAATTAGTCAAATTGTTGCTTCCCAGGGCAAATCTCACCACCGGATGGTAGGGGTCCCCGAAAGTCAGGACAAGTACCACAAGCCTCATATGAGTTTTGCATTCAAAGTAGGGGTGGGTATACTCGGTCGGGGTATATTGACGGGTACTTGTTTAACTTTGAGTAAAAGGTTTCGATGTGGGGAGGGTGTGCAGTTGATTGAAAACTGGGGGTAGGGGGCCGGGGCGTAGCCGATGAAACTTGAACTTAATTCAGTCACTGAGTTCCGGCCCGCCCGGCCGTTGACCGCCGTTACTACCGTGACTGCGCCGGCTGGCCGCGGCCGCAGGCTGCCACCGTGACACTTGCCCCGGCGGCCGCCACCCGGTGACCGGCCGGCGGCCCGCCGGGCCGCGCCGCCGCGCGTCGGACGGTCACCGTGGCAGTGTCCGAATCACCGGTACTGAGTCATGTGACAGTGCACTGGCACCCGGCGGTGATCGGACCGCTGCCGCAGGCTCGCCGAGTCGCGGCCCCGGGGGGCCACGGCGCCCGGGCGGGGCGCGGCCCGCG
>NW_005434635.1:434591-446717 GCF_000315625.1 Guillardia theta CCMP2712
GGATCGGCCGTCAGGACCGGACCGCCGGGACCCGGCCGGCCCGGGCCCGGAGTCGTACTGAGTCGCGGCCAGTCACTGAGTGACGGTGCTCAGTCACTCAGTACCGTACAATTTGCGACGCGTCAACTTTCAGGGCGGTTTCGGATCCACTACCCACCCCCTCGGAGTATGGAGTGACTTCTGCTCCATAAAGTACCCCTGTATTTACTATTAAAGTACCCCTAGTTTCATATCAGCGAGATTGAAAGTGTCTACCCAACCCCCCCTTTCAACCCGATGAGCAGAGTCTCTCAGGGTTCAGTCTCGACGCAATGGCGGCGCCTGCTCGGGTCGTGGGCGCCTGCCTGGCATGGGCGAGCAGCCGCGGCCTGCCGTCTCAGCTGTCATGTCACAGGAGCTGTGAAGCAGCCCTCTCTTCCATGAAGAAGGAGGAGCTGCGTGCTCTCTGCTCCAGTCTTGGGCTCAATCACGATGGCAGTACTGCTCAGCTCATCTTGTCGGTGGTGGAAACGATCGTGGCGAGGAGAGTTCCGCTTCCTCCCGAGTACCCGTCTCTCAACTATGTCTCATCCCTCTCAGCCCATAGCGTTGACGTTCTGCCCTCCTTGCGCTGCTGGAAGTGTGGGGCTTCAGTGGAGCCCTGCGTCAAGAACATCGCAGACTTCCAAGTCGGTAGCTGGCCGCCGGGAGACAGCAGGAGATGGCAGAACTGCGAGTCAGTTGTAATCCCGTCCTTGATCTGCCATGCTGAATGCGCCCGAGAGGAACTCGAGGAGGCGGGCAGGAGGGGCGAAACCGCCCGGCCACCATCGAATCAGCAGTCCACCAGGCGCCGCTCTTGTAGGGTAGGAGACTTTGCAACGATCGTGGGGCTCCGATGGGAGGAGAGGTGGATCGGCCTGCAGGAGATCCTCATGCTGGAGAGAGGAGGGAGCCTTGCTGACGGCCTCATCGACGTTCCTACTGGTCCCTGCATCGAGCGCGTTGCACTTCAGCTCTTGAACTGGTTCTCAATGTCTTGTGAGTCCTGGGGGGAGAAGAGCTACCTGCCTGCGCGCGTGTACCTGACGAGGAGGACGAAGCTCTGCTGCCGTGGGGGGTCGATAGTCGGGTTCATGACCTTCACAGACTCGCCCGACAAACACTTCGTCCTCCCCAGCCTCAATGCGATCTTTGTGTTGCCCGGGGCGAGGAGGAAAGGAGCGTGCAGGGAGATGGTACAAGATTTTGTGAGAGGGGTAGAGGAGAGGGAGAGGGGAAGCAACAGAGCAAGGAGAGAGGGAGAGGGAGGGAGGGAGGGGGGGGAAGGGGAAGGGGAAGGGGAAGGGGATTGGAAAGGAGATAAAGATTCTGGAGACTCTGCCAGCAACTTGCGCAAGCTGATGGGGATCGAGGTGAGGAGAGTCTGTGTGTTTGCTTGCATGCTAGTTGACGGGGATGAAGGTCCCGGTATCGCAGAAGCTCCTCCTTGCCCTTCCCCACATCCTCTCTCCTGCCACCCTCAAGAGGGTGATAACAGCCTCCTCCTCCTGCCAGCGTCCTGACCGCCTCCGAGCAGATGGTCGCAATCGAGCATGGCGACAATGAAGAACAGGTGCCTGCGTCCCTAACTCTCTGAAACCCTCACTCTCTCCTCCTCCTCCTCCTCCACCACCACCACCACCACCACCTCCTCCTCCTCCTCCTCCTCCTACTCTTCATCGCCTCCGTCCACTTCCTACCCAGTCCTTGTTTCTCTTCACCATTTGAGGCGCCTGCTCTCGCAACTTCTTTGCCACTTTTCGTCACTGCCTTCAAACATACACGTCCTTCCTCCTTTACTCGCATCGCTTGCCAGCCCCTCCTGATCCTTTAGCAGGCCGCAAATCGCAGCACCGTCTGGGAGCTGCTAAATCGAGAGACCGTGCCATGAAACTTGTACTTTACAATCAATTTGCCTGCTCCTCCTCTTCCTCTGCCTCCTCCCTTCCTCTTCCTCTTCCTCCTCCTCTTCCTCTTCCTCCTCCTCTTCCTCTGCCTCCCCTCCTCTGCCTCCTCCCTTCCTCTTCCTCCGCCTCCTTCAAAAGGCTGCTGATCCGTCATTGCCATCCATGAAGTCCTGCTCCATCAGCTCGCCCCGCTTCGTCTTCCCTGCAAACATAAAATTATGATCAGCAACAGCTCGCCTCCCACCCCCATCCCCCACCCCCCTTCCTGTTCCTGTTCCTCAACCTCCACCTCCTCCTCCTCTCTCCCCACCCTCCTCCTCCTCGTCTTCATCCTTGTCCTTGTCCTCTCCCTCCTCCTCTCTTTACCTTTTCTAAAGCTTCTGATCAATCTTGCTGCAAACAGCACACATGGCAATGTGGAGGCGGCACCGCATACCTACTCAAGACGTCAGTCCCCATCCTCCTCGAATGCGTTCCCGTCCTGGCACTGCTCCGCCTCCTCCTCCTCTCCGCCTCCACCCTCTCCTCCTCCTCCTCCCTCTCCTCCTCCTCTTCCCCTGTCCTCCTCCTCCATCCTCACCGCCCCGATGATGGCCTGCATGTTGGGGATGAAGCCGGGAGTTGGTATGTCGTTCATCCCGACGATAGTGACAGTTGCGAACTGAATTTGTTTGAGAGTCCTGACAATGAGGAGATGGAAGCGGCAGAAGCAGAGGAGCGAGAGGACGAGGAACGGCGAGGAAAGTCTGCAAGAAGAGAGAGGAGGCAGGAGGGGAGAGAGGGCAGGAGGGGGAGGGAGAGGAAGGATGTAGGGTGGGACCTGGGGGTCGGAGATGAGAGTTGCGTTGACGGCTTGGAAGATGCGAACCTGTCGAGAGATGTAAGGAAGAGGCGGGAAAGTGAGCGAGCGAGCGAGGGATGGGAGGTGAACATGCTGAAGTTTGATGAGGGAGAGAAAGGATGGGAGGAAGGAAAACAAGTTGGGACGGGGATCACAAAGGGAGCAACCGAATTCACCTGGAGAAACTCATTCTGTTCCATGAGAATATCGTCATAGATAGGGATGATGATGTATCTGAAACATCATGTCGTGACAAAGAAATCTCTGTTTCCCTACCTCCCCTCCTTCTCAACTTCTCTTGTTCTTTCCCCCTGCCTCCTCTCCTCCTCTCCTCCCCTTACTTTGTGCTTGAGTCTCCTTGCCTCCATCTCAGTTGCCCCTGCTTTGACACGTAGTCTACTCCCAGCCCCTGAGTTTCTCAGAGTCACGTGATGCACGCAGAGAGAGGAGAAGCAGGTGGAGGACGAGACAAGAAGATGGAGACAAGTGATGGCACACGAGGTTGGGAGTCGGTGAGATCAAGGAGGACAAGGAGAGAGGGAGGGAGGGAGGGAGGGAGGGAGAGAGAGAGAAAGGGAGGGAGGGAGGGAGGGAGGGAGGACCTGTGCAGCGAAGGTTCCGTTGAGCTGGACGGTCTCATATCTCACTGCATCATCATCAACCATGGATCGTCTCATCAAGGCTTCCCACCTGTCACAGAGAGATCGCTGCCTCCCGTCCGCGTCACTCCAAGTTTTGCGTAGCTCCATACAAGCTCCTTCACCCTGCCAAACCCGCCCCGTCAGCCTCCAGCAAGAGAAGACTGCAAGAGCAAGGGACGTACCTTAGCATCGTTGTCTCAAACTGGAGGAACCCAGGATATTGAACCTTGATTGTGTTCTGCAGGAATTCAGATAAAGGCGAGGACACGATGTAGGAGGGAAAGGGGGGAAGAGAAGGAGCAGGGAAGAGATATGTGTGCAAAAGAAGAAGGGTCTGAGTCGAGTGGGACGAGAAGAGAAGGAGATGAAAAGCAGAAGTGAAGCAGGAAGCGAGGATTATGAGTGGAGGACGAGCAAGAGGAGAAGAAGGAGAGTTCTTCATCACCACTAGCCGCGCTGTCGTATCCTCCGGGTCGATCCCCTGGTCTACATAGACGTTCATGATGTTGAGCATACGCAGGGCGGGGTCTCCCGTCGCCGCCTGCGCCCTCGCCGTGAGGTTGTTGAGCGAGACTTGAGCTGGCAGTCCGGCAGGCCCTTCGGAGACGATGTAGATGATCATGTTGAAGTCAGCGCAGGCGCCGCCGATAGCGTTGGGGATGCAAAGAGCAGCTGTGCTCTTCTGATAAGTTCTGACGGCAAATAAAGAGCCCAGGCTCGGCTTGAGGAGACTGGCTGTCGACTGCAAAGTCTGTGCAGCATTCAGTCAGACAATAACCTTCTCCACCACGCGCGCTGCCCTCGCCTCCTCTCTCTCTTCACGCCAAAACCCTCACGACACATAATCCAACTCCTTTCTCTCCCCTCACTTGCATGCTCCCTCCTCCCCCCAGGTGCCTCCCCCCCTCCCTCTCTCCTCCTCCCTCACCACAAGTTGCAGTCTCCTGTAGTCCTGAGCATTGATGAGAATGGCAAGCTCCTTGAGGAACCCCTGGACGTCGAAGTCCGACGTCGGATACTGAGTGTAGATCCCAACTTGAGGCGAGGCGGTGCGGCGCTGGAACATCCTTTGTGATTCCAGCACTTGAGCTAGGTAAGTCCACTTACAAGGGCCCGCCACACATCTCATTCTCCTCTCACAGAGCGATCTAGTGTTCCACTGATGAATCTGCACAGTCTGCCCTGCGGGGAGGGTGGAGGTGATTTGTCCCAAAGACCAGTAAAGCTGGTTGCAAGTGCTTCGGATGCTGATCCTGTCTGTCGTACTGCACGTTCCTGTCTGGTCAATGCAAGAAGTTATGGACAGAGGGCTGCTGGCCGAGTAGGGATCCGTCGAGCGATCGATGGCGGCGATGAACGAGACGTTCTTCAAGTTGGTCGCTCTGTCACAGACTCCCGAGCCCGGCGACATGATGGCCGGGATGGTGACATTGTAGATCCCTGGCTCAGTCTGTGTGATGGTGAACCTGCAGGAAGAAGTGTCGCCGGTCAAGGTACAGACAGGACAGCAGTGCGACTTTGCTGCGGTAGCATCGTACTGAAGAATTTGAGTTTGAGTCACCAACCTTGACGTCGAAGGGATGTACTTGCCCCCGTACACGTCCTCATCTACAAGCTCCCACGTCCCCTCGTACTCGATGAAGTCGTCGAGCTTGGAGGAGAGAATGGTCCCATCGTATCCCTTCACATTCGGGCGGATCCCTATAGCAACGGACTGATTCTGGAAAATCTGGCCGGGCTGGGGACAAGGAAAAGACGGGTTGTTGTTAAGACAGGACACGCGAGGCAACCGGCAGAGGTACTGAGAGTTGCTCAGCCGCTGAGATTCACAACAAGCTCGCGGTTCCCCAGCTGCCCCACTATGATACAGGACGATAGAAGCGTTCCTGGTGTGGGTCGCGTCCGTTGAAGGGAAGTCAGCTCCGTAGACAGTGATGTACGTTCCTCCCTCCTGAGGGCCGAACGGAGGATCGATGGAAGTAATCCGAGCCATGTAGTTCATGAACCAGGCGTCGTTGGGACCGTGGAAAGGTTCTGACCAGGTGAGCGAGTAGTAGAAGATCTGGTTGCTGGAGGACGTGGCAAACGATGAGACGGTAGGCTGGTTTGCCACTTGGGCGAGGGTGTAGGGGTTTGTGAACCTCTTGTCATAGTCTGAGAAGGAAGTCTTGCCTGACTGAAGGTACGGAAAAGAGATCGCAAGGTCCATCCTGTACGTCGCTCCTAAGGGATCGGTTGAAGTCCTGGGCATGACCTTGAAAATGCCGGAAAAGCTCGCCACGTTGTTGAGGTTCACATAACAATTCTGATTGGTGCAACGTTGGAAAGGGTTCGTACTTGAAGTGTAGATGGTGTTCCAGTCCATGTGATCCGTACTGGTCGCTCCAAAGTTCATCTGACAAGCCAGATAGTCACTGGTTGTCTTGTAGATGTCGAACCTGACACGGCCGCTCGATGCATTGAAGTACGCCATGACACTGTGATTCCGCTCATATCTGCATCCATCCGGCATCCCAAAGTATCCCTTGGATCCTGGCGAGCTCTCGAACACGTCCCCATAGAACCGCATCGTCAGGTTCAGCTTTAGTTCACTGTTGACCGGTGCTCCTGGTGGCTCTTGCAAGATGAGCTGAAGCTGGTCTACTGGACATATCGACGGTCTGCCTGTCATCGGCTGACATTCTGACACAGTCATCGGCTTCGGGAAGTACATGTAGCTCGGCCCTCCCCCATCGGCATACCCACTTCCTCTCCATTCCCTTGCCAACACGCCCAGCACCATCGACACGTTCAGAGTTGAGTCCTGAGCACTGCAGCAAGTCAACCCAGCCAGGAGGAGGAGGACAGGTAGGCGGCTGCTGCTCATCCCTCCCCCTCCTCCCTCCCTCCCCCTCCCCCTCTTCGCGTCGCTGCCACAAGCCACCGCCATGATCCTCCTCCCGAACAGGCAGGTCAACCAACCGTTACAGAACGTTATTAATAAGGAAATCGTTACTGACCGTTGAGGTCATCGGTCGATCTTTCAAATATTCACCCCACCCACCGTTATGGATGAAAAACCACCCCCACCATCCTTATGATTTCATGACCCCTGTTATACTACGGAAAATATCAGTACCCTATGTATCTCATCATCCTCCCTCACTCTGGTGACCCGGTACCTCGACTACCCCTACCTCCTCTCAGTTTTGGTCTGAACTCGGAAGAGAGTGAGAACGGAATCAGGGTCAGGGAGGACGAGGACGAGGACGAGGACGAGGACGAGGACGAGGACGAGGACGACGAAGGAGATCGAAGGAGATCAGGGGGAAGGGAAGAAAGAGAAGAAGATGCGGCTCAATGATGCTGTACCCTGAGGACGATCCATTTCCTGGACTAAAACATTTGAAGTTGGAGAAAGAGTCCACGTAAACCAACAATCGTGTTGACCGTTTCCTCTGCATCATGGAGCACAAACTACATTCAATGGAGCCGTCATGGGCTCGAGATGCCGGGTATTCTGACAGGAGGTTCAGCAACACAAATTTCCCCATCGCAACAAAGCTGAGATCTGAGTTTTTGATGGACAAGGAGAGAGCGTTTGATACCCCAGATGTGAGATGCAAGGGGAGGCAAGGGCCACCCTCACCAGCAGAGAGCATGAAGGAGGCCTTGAATGCGATCAAGAGGTATGACGTCATCTCGGACATGGGGAAGATGCAGGATAGCCTGTTGAGAATTATCGAGGAGCAGGTCCGGTTGAGAATGCAGCAGCAGGTTGAAAGGAACGTGAGCGGAGAGGAGGAGACTGAGATGGGTGCAGACAAGAGCGAATCGAGAAAATGTGATGGACTACGCGTCGACGGATGGATCTCTGATCAGAGAGTATCAGATCCAGAAGGAGGAGCTCTTCTCTGAGATCTCTCGCCTGCAGGTCTGACTTGGATCCCGAACTCCCCCTCACAACCCCTTGAACGGCTGCTGAGGTCCTGATGCAGACGGAGATCATGAGCTTGAAGGAGAAGAACCTTCGGCTCAAGGCTGAGAATGAGCAAGCATACAACCTCGTGAAGATGGCAAGGGCATCTGAAACCACCCTCCAGGTGAAACGATGACGATGATTTGTGTGCTCTTGTGAAAGATGTCTCCAAGCATGTGCTGGAAGAACGACAAGTCTCGCTGGACCTGCTCAAGAATGCCAAGAATGAGGCGGAGAAGCAATTGAAAGAGCAAATGGTAACATCCTCGCATCGACTGTCTCTTGCTGATTTCCCTCAAGGAAACAGCTAGGTACGAACTACAGGTGAGAAGGAAACTTGTTCGATTGATAGACCCTTCCGACCGTCATGCAGAGAGTTCGACTTGAGTTCGAGACAGAGCTGATGTCCTTGCGCGCCAAGGTCAGGTCACGCTAGTATGCATTCTGCTGATTGTTTGCGACAGAATCTAGAGCTTCAGGAGCAGAACAAGAAGAACGATGTCAAGTAAGTCCTTGATGCGTCTTGAAGCGATCATGGCAGTGGCTAACGAGAGTTGCTGCAGGCTGGCCGAGGCGTCTGAAAAAGTGAAATCAGGACGGAGGGTTTGTAGATGCTGATGTCGGAACAGTCAAAAGTTGCGGTGCAAGAGATCGAGCAAGCAAAGAACGCTGTGTCGGAAGCAGTGCTACAGGTCAACCAGGCTGACTCAGTCGTCGCATGCCTGACAAGAACGCAGGCCAAGAAGTACAAGTCGCTGCTGGAGCAGGAGACGACGGACAAAGAGAGGCTGCAGGTAAGGGATTGGAGGAGATGGTCGGCGGGAAAAGACTCCCCTCTGGGAACGATTGTTCGATGCAGGAAGAAAACTCGACGCTGAGCGAGAACTTGGAATCGTATCAGAAGATGTTGTCTCACGAGCAAATCAAGAGAGAGGAGACGTCTGCAGAGATCCTCGAGCTCCGCGCTGCCCTCCGGACGGTCAAGGCTCAGTTGATGGTTGCAAAACTCGTTGACGTTTGCGCTCGTGACGAGGATCACAGGCCGCAGAGAAGACGAGGGAGGAGCTGAGAAATCGACACGAGACGGAGATCAGCTCACTGAGGTGAACCCCTGCTGGACTTGCCTTGCTCACTTGCCCCCAAGGACGTCGCACAGGTCGGCAAGGATCGAAGCGGAGCAGCTCCGGTCGAGACTGAACGCCACGAGCTCGGCGTTGCAGGTGGGAAGGGAGGAGAATGTTGGGCGATGGGAGTGAAGGGGATGGCAGGCGCACCTGAACGGGCTGAGTAACCCGATGAAGAGCATCGAACATGTGCTGGAGGTAGCCACGAGTCCCTTCTTGTCTTTCCTCCCTGATCTCCTCTCAGTTGAACGGGAAGTTTTGCGATGCCTCAAACGCATCCCGCGACTACGACAGCCAACGAGGCTCGCCGACGGACCGGTCGGCTGTCCCTCCTCATAGATCGCCAGGTGTAGGGTCGCCGGTAATGGAGGGCCCGGATGAGAAGCAGGAGAAGGAGGAACATCCAGGATATTAACCTCAGCTGGTTCAACGTGGAACCTTGCGTCCTTGCTGTGTGAGATTAAAGATACCTTGAAGGCCTTCGCCATACCGTTAATTTGCCGAGGGGCGGCCAGTCAGTGACACTGGTTGGGACTTAACTCGGGCCGGGACTCCGGCGGCCTGAGCCTGGCCACGGCCGACCCGGTGGCCGGGCTCCGGCTTCGGAAGCCTAAGGAGTCTGGCCGCAGTGCTCTGACTAGCCCAAAAAAAAAGGTTTTACAATCAACGATTGACAAGACAAGATGGATGGTGATGCGAGATAGGAATGCGATCCATGGCGAACGAGGAGGAGGAGGAGGAAGGGGCAAAAGAAGAGGAGAGGGGGGGAGAGGAGCGAGAAGGAGGGAGGAGATGAAGACACGAGGTGAGTAGCGATGGGACAAGTCGAGTGAAGGCAGGAAGAGGAGGAGAGTGGCAAGGTATCCTCTAACATGGGTGGTTGGGATCCGAAGTTTTATCTGGCCCTTGTCCTGGTGCTGCTGATCCTCGGGGAGCATTCTTCGGTCTCCGAGCTCCACGTCCATCAAGTTTCCGATCTCATCTACGTCAGGCACGTGCCCTTCAACGTCATCTTGGACATCAGCGTGCAGAATGTGAGCCGATGGAAGATTTTGATCCAGGAGTTCAGAGGGAGGGAGGAAAGCGCTCTTGACGAGATGGAAGGGGAGGGAGACTTGAACTACATGCCCTTCACCGTGAGCTGGAAGCGGCACGAGGGCGTTCTTCTTCGCGTCATCCTACTGGACAGGGAGTCCGAGAGGAGCTGGGAGCGAGCGGTTCACTTTCAGCTTCAAAGGCTGCTGGACGTTGCTTTCCAGCTCTCGAATCCAGCGCTGAGCCACCACATGGCAGAGGTTGATGCAAGTCAGCCGGTCGTGCAGGACATGCTGAAGTGGGCAGTGACTCGGTTCTGGCACTCCGGCCGGGTCTCCCCCACTAACGTGTTGGAAGCGACAGTCTGGCTGAACTTCAACCCCCACGAGCTGGGTCAGTGCCAGAGGAGGGAGGAAGAGATGTGCAGGCTCGAGAGTTCGTGGGAGACCGTGCACTACCTCACGGTGGAGTGGGAGCGAGGAATCTTCCTGTTCGCGGTCAAGATGGCGGTCAAGGACGGCAGTCTGTCGCTCCTCCACGCTCAACCCGTCCCGGAGACGCTGTGGAGCGAGAAGCGAACGTTGAGCGAGCTGGTGGAGGTGGGGACGTGCTGGGGGAACGAGAGCCAGCTGGACGAGGACCTCCGGCCCTGGGAGGAGCTCGGGGGGCGGATCAAGGAGGAGCAGGTGGCAGATCAAGCATCCAAGGAGGCATGGAGCAGGTACTGCAACCGAGTCACCATCGTCAACAATCAGCTCTACATCCAGTTCGCCAAGCAGGATCAGGAGGTGGAGCAGATATCGCACGGCAAGAAGTGGTACACGAGCATGCTGGTTGAGATGCTCCTCAGCCTCCTCGCTCGAGCTCGGGTCCCTGATGTCGACTTGTGCGTTGCTGAAGAAACTCCGCAGACGCTGCGAGGATCGTTGCTCCCCAGCCTGTCCATTACCAAGTCAGCTGCTCACATGGACATTCTCATGCCCGACCTCTTCTTCCGCTACTGGAACGTCCCCGCGTCGCTGGTGCCTCACGCCTGGTACCTCCCGCCTTACAACTGGATCAACCTGCTGGATCGGGAGGACAGCAAGTACCGACGGTGGGAAGAGAGGAGGGCAAAAGTCTACTGGCGCGGCTCGATAGATGGTAAAGGAGGGAGGAGGAGGTGGTGGTTGAGGACGAGGACGAGGACGAGGACGAGGACGATGACGATGACGAGGACGAGGACGATGACGAGGAGACTGACTAATGATATCAGACTGGTTGATCAGCGCTCGGGGGCGTCTCTGTCGCATCGCATCTTATCGTCCTGATATCTTCGATGTCGCACCAATACGTGAGCCTCTCAAGCTTCTATTTCCTTCTGCTCCTCCTCCTCCTCCTCCTCCTCCTCTCCCTCCCCTCCCTCCTCCTCCAACTGCTGCTGCGCTCATCATCATCACCACTACCATCATTGCCACCACCATCATCGCCATCATCATCATCATCATCACCACCACCACCATCGCCATCATCATCATCATCATTATCATTATCATCATCATCATCATCATCATCATCATCATCATCATCATCATCATCATCATCATCATCATCATCATCATCATCATCATCATCATCATCATCATCCATCACCTTCTTAACCTCCTTCTCCTCTTCCTGCTCCTCCTCTCACGCGAGTTCAGGCATCACCGGCCCAGCACTCCAGCAGGAGGTGGAAGAAGCAAAGTTCTTCCGTGCGGTACAGCAGGACTTGAGCTGGGGAAGAGACTTACTGTCAACAGGCCATGGAGAGGAAGGGGGAAGGAGAGGCTGTCGAACCGACGGAGGTAGGAGGAGACGAGACGAGACGAGACGAGACGAGACGAGACGAGACGAGACGAGACGAGACGAGACGAGACGAGGAGGGGAAGAAGCAAATGGGGATGGTTCGTTGGACGAATGTACACAGGCATGAGATGGAAAAAGATTGACGAGAAAGAGGAGGAGCTTCGAGAGAAGGAGCAGGAGGAGGAGAGAGGATCATTGATGTGCTTGCGCGGCAGATTCTCTCTTACAAGTTTGTGATCAACACTCACGGAAATGGCAACGAGTGGAACAACAGGTTCCGATCGCTGCTGAGCTCGGGAGCACTGGTCTTCAAGCAGGTGGGAGGAAGAGGTGCGGGAGAGAACGTGCGGGGAGTGCAGTGGAAGAGATGAAGGTGAAGCGGTGTAGCGACAGGGGCAGGGGTACTGTTGCTGATGCGTCTGTGTAGAGTGAAGCAGGAGCAGGAGCAGGAGCAGGAGCAGGAGCAGGAGCAGGAGCAGGAGCAGGAGCAGGAGCAGGAGCAGGAGCAGGAGCAGCAGCAGGAGCAGCAGCAGCAGCAGCAGCAGCAGCAGCAGCAGCAGCAGCAGCAGCAGCAGCAGCAGCAGCAGCAGCAGCAGCAGCATCAGCAGCAGCAGCAGCAGCAGCAGCAGCAGCAGCAGCAGCAGCAGCAGGAGGTTCGTGACTGAAATGAGTGCAGGAAGCGACCCTGTTTGAGATGTGGGAGCACGAGCTCGAGCCTTTCCATCACTTCATCCCTATCAGATCTGATTTTAGCGACCTGGTCTTTCTCCCC